>NC_050449.1:7897989-8197989 GCF_903995425.1 Onychomys torridus | reverse complement strand
TCTGTCTCTCTCTCCTGCCTTTAGATCCATATGTAGAACCTTCAGCTACTTCTCCAGCACCATGACTGTCTGCACATGGCCATGCTCCCCACCATCATGATAACAGACTAAACCTCTGAAACTGTAAGCAATTCCCCAAGTAAATGTTTTCTCTTATAAGAGTTGCCATGGTCATGTTGTCTCTTCACAGCAATGGAACACTGACTAAGATGGGCTGAGAGACTGATTTGCAAAGAGAAAAATAGAATAGTGTAAGACTATTTGATTAGTCCTATTTCTTCCTATTTCTGAGAAGAATCCTTCCTAACAAAGGCTAACTGAGTTAACCATTATCCTTTTAATCTCAAGGTCAGCTCTGATTTCCAGATCCCTGCAGAGGTTTTGAATTGCAAGGATGCAAGCCTGAAAAAGAGCTATACTGCAGAAGTAAACTCTTTCTCAAAAATATTCTTTTTCACCTTTTCTAGAGCTCAGCTTGTATCTTGGTCTATCTCCACCACTTCTATTCCTTGTGCAGTATGTCATCTATATCAAAGGTCATCCAAATACATTTAAAAGGGTAATCACCCTCAATAGGGAGAAAGACCTATTGAATCCAAAACTCATCTTCTATGATCTATGTCTCTCATTTTTAAATTTCTATGCATTTAAGTTTCCTGGAAATATGAACCAGCTTGATTCACATTGTACATAGTAATTTTGATTTTCTAAGATTGAATTGAGAATCAAAAGAAAATAAATATTTTGGCTCAATTTTCATTTAAATTTGAATGCCCTGTTGTCTCTTATAGATCTTCTGGCTCCTTTGTTGTCACAGCACATTTAACACAATATTAAGAACATAACCATGGTGTCACAATTCATTGGATATGTACAAACTTTAATCATAATTTCTCTTGAGGCAGTATTTTGCCCTTTTACATTTCTAGTTTCTACAACAATTTCTAATTTATACAGAAGTTCATTCTGAAAGTATTGAGTACATGAATGAAGGACCATTGCCTTCAAAATGCCTATTGGGCAAAATAAAACCAAATACTGAAAGTAATTAATGTTTCAGGGCCAGCAAGACAGTCTTATGCATACTGGCTTGCCACACAGGCTCAATGATCTGAGTTCTACCTCTGGGATCAAAATGTGAAAGGAAAGAACCAGGCCTGTCACACTGTCTACCCATCTCCACATGTGAAACCTGTGCCCACAAAGAATAATAATAACTAAAACAGTTTTAAAGAAATGACTATTTCAATTACAATGAGTCAGTCAGTCATTAGGCTGTGATATTTGAAGATAAGAGAGGCTAACTAATAAGCTCAAGATGGACAATTGTTCCCAACCAGAACCCATACCATGCTCCCTTCAATAGCTACTTGACACAAACTTTTCTAATAGTTTTATTTCTAAAAAATTCTAAGACATCTTACTCTACTGCCTTTTCTAACAATCACTATAGCTCAGTTTTACTAAACTTAATTTAAAATAGATTTCTTCAGTGAAAACATTGACATGTCATAGGAAGAATGTTAAATTTTAAGGTAGCAAGGTTTTAAAATTATGAAAATTATAGCATTGATTTCTATGTATAGTACAATGCATTTGATATTACAGTTATAATATCATCATGGTTTAGAATGAATCAGACAACATAGCCTTAAGTAATGACAGCATATGTTTAAAGCCAAAGAGCATTTCAAATACCCAGCTAAGGCTATCATGAGCTCCTGATGCCCTTTCAGCCTGATGAGCCTCCTTTCTCCTGGGACTTCTGGTCCAGCTGTTAGGCTGTTACTTCTTCCTTCCTTGGCCTTTACATCATGTTGCCTCAACAATGCCTCTCAGAATCATTGAATGATATTCAAGTGCTCCATGTCAGGACATTAGTGAAACAGATGATTTTTACCACAGTCATTGACATTTATTCAAGAATAAACATAAAAATACTATATAATAATAAAAAGAATAACTTATGTGTTTATATGATAGTACCACCTCAAAATGCAAAATAATTGACCTGCAAGAATTTCTGTTATCTCAGAAAAACACACACCAGAGACTAGTCAGTAAGGGATGTAAAGAGAATAGGGAAGTAATTAACCTAAAAACAGGGTATCGCTATGAATTTCCTGTCAGCTATTCTTCAACCTTTATGCATTGAGGATTTGAGAATTTGTGTCTCTGACTGTCATGTGTTTTACTATTTGAGCCTCTCAGCCAGTCAATTGTAACATTGCTGTAGGACACATATTTGACAGGTTTGAGGCTTCTGTGTGTTTAAATATTTTTTTAAAAATTGTATCTGATCTGAGCTAGGCTATGTCTATTAGTATTCTGATAATAATAGCCAAATTTACCAATGTTTTAGACCCACAAACCTCCATTTAAAGAGGCCTATAGCTATTGTTTTATTAAATTATTCTAATAAACATGGGAAATGAATTACTTTTATTTCTATTTTAGAAATGAAAATAAAACTTTGAGTGATGAGAACACTTGCCCAGAGCTACACACTTAAGTAGCATCTTAAATTTGAATTATGAATGTTTATTACACTCTTTTTATCAAATACATTTGTTTGTTTTATAGAAATAGACACATATAGTAAATACCAAATACAATCTAAAAAAGTGAACATTTTTACTAAGCTAAATAGAAGAGACCTAATGTTCTTCTTACTAAAATATAAAAACAAAAGCACAGAAACTTTAAAAATTGTGTTATTTTTCTTCAGATTGTGTATGAGATGTGTTTTGATACTCTCAAAAACAGCAAAAGAGCCTGAAAGCAAAAACACTGTGTCCTTGAGAACAGCAAGAAGGTGGATCATTTCCAACAGAGATTCTTTTGTTTAGCCTGTGATATAAAAACTCCTTTAGTGAGAAAGAAAAGCCAGAAGTTTAGCCCCACAGAGCTTGTCTGTGTAGAGAAAGTTTAAATGAGAACCCCAGGTCAACCTCCCCAGAAGATGAATGCTAAATGTAGTGGGAATCCAATTTAATGATTTTATTTCTCTGTGTTGGTATCTGTTCCTCCACTTTGAAGCCTTATCCAAGGAGACACTCTGCTCAGCTAGGTAGGATACTCCAGGATCTCCAGTAGTCTTCCTTAGTGGAACTTCCTTAGCTATTTGCTACTAGACATTTTAAGCCCTCAGTTTGATGATGCCATCTTTCTGCGGTTACTTGTTCATTTACTTGGAAGGGGTTGCTTTGCTCTGCTCTGGACTTTCTAGATTGGGAAGTCTGGGTGGCTACTTTAAAGGGGCTTCTTCTGTTGGTTTCTACTGGATGTTGTGAGATCCAATTAGATGATTTTTTGTTACCTGCTTTATCTATCTATCTATCTATCTATCTATCTATCTATCTATCTATCTATCTATCTAGATACAGATATCATCTATCTATAGCCATAATTTATCATCTATCTTTCCATCTGTCTATCTGTCAGCTATCTATTCTGTATCTACATATCTACCTATCATATATCTATCATTCATCTACTATCATCTATCTCTTGCTATTTATTCTTTTTTTTTATTCAGGCTTGCTACAAACATAATGCACACACTAATTCAAAACCAAAATTATGGCCATCATAGATCATTCTCTGGACCATAGAAGACAACATCAGTGTGTGTGTACTCAGTATGAAGTAATGACTATGGCTCCAGCACATTATATCTTATTAACCTATTTGTATCTTACTGACTTATAAGTTTCTATGTATTCATTTGCCAGTTTCCCATTGAGTCACCAAAGGAAACTGTCCTGTATACCACACTGCATGAAGCCTAGTATTTTTCACTGCATTACTTTCCAGATTCTCCCTCTTTCTCCTTCTCCCCCATCTGTCTTCCTCACTGTATGTATACAAGGAAGGCACAGGAAAGAAAAAGTATGAAATTTCTTTGGAAAATATAAAGAAAAAGACAAAATTTGGGTACATGTTTTCTAAACATACACACACACTTATATACAACACACTATTTACAACATATTGAATTATATTTGTTAAACATAATGGAAGAAAAATTGTTAAGGAAGTTCATGTCAGGATTTGATCAAACTAAATCAGAATAAGACAAATAAATAGTCACGCCAATCATCTTTACATTGTAAACATTGAGAAGCACCAAACTTTTACTCCCTCAACTTTTGTTGAGTATCACACCTACTATTTATCCTCATTTTTCCTTTCATTACCTGTTTCTAATTTCAGCACACACTCCAATTTATTGTAAATGAGTCTTAAGCATATCTTGCCAAACTCTGTAGAGCTAAGCACACTCCTACTTCAACACACACACACATGCCAGCATGAAACCATGTGATAATAGAGAGAAACTACAGATTTCAGCGGCGTCCTCTCAAAGCTTGCACAGATGGCATGTTCTTTCTGAGACATAATTGGGCCAAACTCAGTGACCTAACTGCCTCCCCCAACTCTGCTATAAAATTACCCATGATATCCTGTGAAAAAGCTTATACCACAGAAAATCATAAGGCCAAAACAAAGACCATATGTTACAGAATGGAATGAAGATCCTGAAGGTCTCACCTAGGGGAATTATTTTATTGTTGCCAGCCAAAAATAGCACGGAATCCTTGAACATGGAAATAGTGCCCATCTGGATCCACTTGGAAAGTGACACAATTTTCTGGAACTTTCCCCATGACAAAGGTGACCTAGCTCTTAAAATGAGATGTAGCATGCCACTAAATGTCTCTTCAGATTCTGGGCACTCTGTTTAGAGAAGAAAGAAAATGTATGACTGGAATGGGAGAAGATTCATGTGGGTGAGCTATTTGGAGCAGTGATTGTATTACTGCAGTTTGCAACCCTCAGTGACCATCAGTGACATGAAGGAGCTGCAGGGTTTGGTCTTTTATAGAAAAATCTCAGGGCTGAGTTCACAGTTTCCAAGTCTGCTGATTGCCTGGTACACCAGCACAGGATGTTTAAGGAACTGAAGATTCTTGTGTGCTCTCAGCCCAGCAAGGTACACATACTCCAACTCTACACACATAGAGTACCCTCTTCCAAATCCAGCACAAACAGGGATGCATTGACATATTACTGATACACTTCTTAAATTTACCAAAAGCAAAAAAAATAAAAAAAATTAAAAAAAATAAAAAAAATAAGGGAAAGAGATATAAGTGCTGGTCCCTCAGAGGCAACAGCTTGTATCTTCAGTGAAACTGCAGTGGGTGGAAGCACACAGGTAGAAGTCAGTCTGTTCCTAATACACTATGGCAGCCAAGATCTGGCAAGAGCCGGCTCCATTTCCAGCTCCTATGCCCACTGGATTGGAGTTGGGTTGGAGGTGGTCAGTGTGTTCTCAAATTATGTTTGTTTTCCACTGTAATTAGAAATAAATCATTTTTCAGGACACTTGGTGCTTACTTTGTGGCCTAATCCTATGGGAAATTACCAGTGCTTAGAAATTTACTATTTTTCTTTTATTTCCTTGCTGGATTCCTTTCTCTCCAATAAGTGGAGAAGACTGACAGAACAGGGAGAAAGTGGATGATTTAACATCTACAATCCCAGGCTTCCCTATTCAGAAACTGTTTTTTTTTTTTTTTTTGTTTGTTTTTTTGGTTTTTTTTTTTTACAAAGCTATCTTGCTACAAAGAACAGAAACAGCTTCATCCTCTCCCTTTTTTAAAAAAAAAAAAAAAAACATGTGCTTAACATTTGCAATCCTCAAAATAGAACACCTGAGGTATTTTCATATAAAGTTTATCAATTCATTTGAACATTATTGTAAACTTACAGAATGTAAAGACCCAGAATAAATGAATGGCTCTGAATGAGTAAATAAATAAATAATCCATGATGCTCTTCATAGCAGACAATGTAGTTTGGGAAATTATATCTCAGTAACATGATAAAAAGCATGGTGTTCTTAGTTCCTGTAAGGATATGCAACATCTGAAAAACAGGAAAGAAGTGCACCTTCCCAAGGGACCTATCTCATTACCCTTGACATTGTCTCCTTTAAGTCCCTGGAGTGGCCTTCTGGGTGGACAAGGTAAAGGTGAATGCTTGAACCTGATGCATTTTTCATAGCGGCAACCCAGAGATACCTCATGGCAGAAACTGCAATTGATGCCAAGATGATTTGCATATGTTCCAGCTGCAGCTAGCCCTTCTGCTGATTTCCCCAATGAACTGTGAACCTCAGAAGTGTTTTGCTGACCTTGTGTTGAATGTGCTTTTCCAGAATTCCTGCATGGAAAGTGAGAAAAATTTTTAACTCACACTGGCAGCTGTCTTTTGCTCACTGGTTAACCTGGCCAGTGATGGCATCTGTATCTGTTTCATTAGAATATCCTACTGGACAGAAAATGCTGGTGAAATTCTTAGAGAGAGGGAGAGGGGGGGGCTGAGGTAATGGTATACATTAATATTAAAACTTTAAAAACTATAAGAACTTCACTAAACACTGTGGATTTGTTTAAAACAGTTACCTGAAATACTGTTTAATTGTCCCAAAGCTTCTACCATTCATAAAAACTGTTTTTGCAACATTGAATTTTATTGTAAAATTCTTTATATACCTAGATAAATTACTTCTATTCACTTATTTCTTCTGTTGCACTGAGTATTAAGCTCAATGATAATGCATTAATACTATTGGAATTGCAAGGTGCTGCAACCATGAAGTCATAGCCATGGACTTTTATTTTCATGAAAGCTTAGCTTTAAAGCCCCTCCAAGGAAATTTCTGAAAGTTTATATATGCCATATCCTTCTGATCAAATCAAATCACCCCAAAGGGCACACTAGGAAAATGTACAGCTTCCATTAATACACTGTTCTAAGATTCTTGGCTAAGATGATGGCAGACATAATGAAAATTTCCATTTGACATTTCAATCATTTGGAGGGAAATCTTTCCCCAAAGCCCTGTTCCAAACAAAATTCATCTGGAAAATGTATCTCACAATGTGAAAGCAAATAGATCTTGAAGTGTAAATTTTGATTTTATACTAGGTTGTATTGAAAAGGGAGAATGATGGTCATGCCTCTCTTGAGAGGTCTTTCATTGGCTGCTATGGTCACTTAGCAAAATGCTAATTAGATGACCAATGTGGATGAGTTATGCATAGAAAGGAGATTTGTAAATATATGGATCAGCATGAGATGATAAAGAAGGCAAATTAACCCAGACTAGGGATGAAGAAATAATTCATGTTCTGATCAACAAACATTCACTCAAGACTGGAAACTGTGGACAGAACTAACTGGGTCTAACAAATCACATGTATTTCATAGAATAAAAGACAGATTGAGTGGATAAGAGATGAATAAACAGGAGTCATTAGCTGCATGAGTGAAACCACATCGATGGGACATGTTCACAGCTGAGGCTAAAGGTCAGTTAAGAATTTGCTTAATGGGGCTGCAGAGAGGGCTCAGAGCTAAAGATCACAGGATTCTCTTCCAGAAGACCCGAGTTCAGTTCCAAGCACTCACAGTGTGCCTCATAAGTGCTTGGAACTACAGTTCCAGGGGACTGAAAATCTCTTGTCAACTCTGTGAGTACCAGACATGTATACAGTGCACAAATACAGATGCAGACAAAACATATATACACATAAAATACTAAAAATACAAATGTGGAGTCATGAAGATAACAGACATCATTCCCTGACTCCACACACAATGCCTCGAAGCTAAATACATGCATGAATCTAAGAAGCATTTTAAACATATACAGTGATGTGTGGCTGTAGGTGCCATTGTTAAGATTTATTAAACAAGAGAAAACAAGTACATACTGAGTAGAGACATTTATTGATATTCACAAGATTGACAGAAGGGAAGGTTAATGAAAATTCAAAGATCTTTGTTGTCTTGGAGTTTATACTATAGCAAGAGATAGACTGAAAAACTAAGAATACATACCACAAATATATTATCACATATGTGAGAAGCCTGTGCATACTACAATAAAAAATTAAAAGTAAACAAGACAACATTTCTACTGTAATGTTTTTTAGAGTAATGAGATTTCAAAAAGGGCACAATGGATAGGTATTGTTGAATGTTGAGATTTATCGAAGACTCCAAAAAACATACATTCACCATGAGAGAGTATCTCAGGGAAAAGAATTTCTGAGAAAAGTTATAGGCAGTGCAAAAGTCCTGAAGTATGACTGTGTGTGTGTGTGTGTGTGTGTGTGTGTGTGTGTGTGTGTGTGTATCTGTGTATGTCTGTGTATGTGTGTGTTTTATTATGTTCCTATGCATGTTTATGTGTCTATATGTATCTGTATATGACTATGGGTCTTGGGTATCTGTGTATATACCTGTTTATGTGTGTATCAATGTATAACTATATGTGCCTGTGCATGTACGTGTGTGGCTGTGTATCTATATGTGCTTGTATGTATGTGTCTGTCTGTGTCCTCCCATCCCACCGTGTGTGTCTATATTTGTCTCTATGTGTATGTTTGGGTGTTTGAGCAACTCTGTGAATGCCAATGCTGATGAATCCAAGTGGCAGAAGGAAAGCTAATATCTCAGGTGGCATAGGAGGGCCAATTTTTATCAGGTAAAGTCAACCATTGTTTCTCAGGCTCACCAAGATCTTTTCTTATTTAAGCTAGTAAAGATACCAGGATACACTTTCTCCTCAAAGTTTAAAGTTTTGAGCTCTACAGGGATGTTTAGTCACTTGAAATTAACAACTCTTCATGGTAAAATTTCAAAAAGTAGATAAAATATAAACATAGAATAATTTTCTTAATGAAAGTCAGCTATTCCATCACTGGCCTTCAGATCACCCTTCATTCCCTCTGACTTCGAAGGACTGCTCTTGCTCCATCAGTTCCTCATGGCCACCACCACCTCGCCAAGCCTTCCTGGCCATGTTTGACTTGTTGTACATATATGCAGGATTACTTATTCTGTGTCACAATCTTGTTGTTGCCTTATATGCAAAGTAACTGCTCTTCTGTATCCTTGACTTTCTTTGAGCACAGATGGCTTGAAGAGTCTGGGTGAACTGTCAGGGTTTCTTTGTTACAGGCTTGGTGTCTTGGTGACAGTAACTAAAGAGCTTTGTTCTGATCACTAACTCACACTTTGGCTTGTTTTACTTTCACAGAGCAGTTTTGCCTCACGGGACAGAAAGAATATTCCCCTCCGAACATCCCTTGTCACAGAGCTCTGAGCAGAGGAGTTCTTAAATACCCATTGAATTATTACTTTGATGTAGTTGAACATATTATACTCTGGTAATTCTTTTAGCAGAATAAAATCAACTTTTATAATTTGTAAAAAAATAAGATTTAAGTTAAAACTAAACTTATTTATGATCTCTTTGCCTTTGGCTGTTTTTGTTAATGTTTCACATATTCAAATTCTCTAACATTCCCAGAAAAGAATTCACATTGTTGGTATTAGAGGAAATTATTTAAAAATATTCATGTTTGTATTTACATAAAATTCTATTAATATTGATTACTATGTAAAGGATTTTCAGCAGATAGAAGAGAAAGAAGAAAAATGGGCCTTTGGTTTTTAAACTTAATAAATACAAGGTACAGAGTGAGATGTGACTAAGAGAGACTTGTAACTGCTAATTGTCTATCTGGGGTTTAATACTTGTAATCATTGTATGCTTACAGCATGTGATTAAAATGAGCAAATGTCACAATAACAAAATCAAGCACATGCAGAATGTGAAGCTGTCGGCATCCATCATCAGTGCCCGTTCCTAAGCACTCCAGCATGACACCTCACGCATGTGAACATCATTTGCTTTCCTGGGCAAGCTCATTGCTTAACTAAGTTATCCCATCCCCCACCTCCAAGAGCTCCGTTGACTCCCTCCAAACTCCTCTGTACTAACCAACAATCCAGATGTGTTCTCAAAATACTGTTATGGAGACAGACTGCTTTTCTAAACCCACATCTTCAGACCACATTCTCTACAAGGTGATGAAGGAATTTGCCCCAAGTTTTGACTTATATTCCTCTTTTTATACGTATGTAGAATCATAAGTAGAAATAGGAGTAATATTGAATTAACACAATTATTTACTAATAAAATCGAACTGAATGTAGTAACATATTTTTATAATATCGCCTCATAAAGAGTACAGAGCTAGGTATAATGCAGCAATTACATAAATTTCGGGAGTCAATTGTGTTGCTGGAGTCAAGTATTTTTGTGTGAAATATGGCTTCTCTCTCTGTCTTTCTTTCACTTATCCTATAGTGTTGTGATTTAAAGGGGACAGTCAACTTCTTTGAGAACAATTCAGCTGATGATATACTTAGGGGCAAATAACTTTAATGAAAAATAAAATACAGCAATGTGGCTGGTGTCAGAAGAATGGTGCTACTGTTTTCCAGTTCTTTGACCCAAGGCCATTCCTCCAACTTAGTCTGGTACTCATCCCCTCTCTTGTCCATTTCATTCTCCCCTGTGCATATCTCATCACCATCTAGTACTGCCACTCCTCTCTTCTCTTAAATGACTTTTAACTGAAGAAGAGAGTAATGATTTCAGGTATTTATAATATAACACAATTCTTTGTATGTATGAAATATGGGGTTTTCATTATTCAGATCATTCACAGGCAAACATATTGTTGAGACTTGATGGGAAGAACACTTTCCACGTGTGGTCTAGAAATCACTATCTAGCAGTAGGCATTTTGACCTTCTAACACTTAGCATTTTCCCACCCTATCTTCTGTGGTGTTTCTTGGATCTTGGGTTTTGTAGGCATGCCATTTGTGTCTAGGTACTCCACAATCACTATTCTCCATCTTCTGACAAGTTGTGACTCTCTGTACCAAGGTACTGCTCCTAAATTAAAAAGCTATAGACAGTCAAGGCTGCTGAGAGAGGGAAGAAAAGCTTTCCCCAGAAATGGGCACCCTAATGGGTTATGTAATCCCAACTGGTCAGCTCTAAACACACAAATGCGTGAACAAGAATAACAATACTAACGAAGAAAGAAATCATAAATGTGAAAGGGAATGTGAAGGAACATGGAAGGAGAAGAAATGGAGGAAATGATGAAAACACAGTAGTTACACATGAGATTCTCAAAAAATTAAAAAAAATAAGTAAAAACCATAAAAACCAACATGAGTCTTTAATATTCTTGGTTCAGCTCCTACCATTGGTAATAAATCCATTGTTTCCTCCAGTATGATATAATAAAACTAGTCCAGGAAGCCCTACTATTACTCAATGTGAGTCAATGGTTTAACCAGGAAACCTATGAGACATGAGTGGGATGAGAGAGAGCAAGATGTAGGAGTAATAATGTATGAAGCACATTTAATTTAATAAAAAAACACAATTAATAAGCCAGTCCTAGGTTTCAAAAAGTTCTAATAATTGGACCATATGAAAATACAGAGGCTCAGAGGGAAGTGGAGGTCTAGGTTCAGAATGAGCATCATGTATCATGACAACAATCTAAGTTCAGAAGCCAAGAGGAAATCTAGGTAGGAATAGGAACCACCAGGCATGGACACTGCTTGGATTTAGACTTTCCATGACCTGCTCCCTGCTCCTTTGTCCTCTCTAGGTCCTCAGCTAACATCAGTCTACTTTGTTGCTGGAGGACCCAAAGCTTCTTCCCTAAAGTGCTCGGGCATCTGTAGTATAGGTGTGACTGGGTGGCTTCGTTCTCACCTGGCTTTCTCTGTAGAACATGTAAGTGTTATGAGGCCCTGTCCCTGTTATCTGCTGGTGATCTGGGTGAAGCTTCAATGCTATTCCTCCTTGACACTGTGGGCACAGCCAAAGGAGGCTACATGCTTAGCAAATGAGGGTTCTTGGCTTTAGTCATGCCCTTAAAAACCACTAAAACAAAATAGAACAATTCAAAACTTGCTAGTTCTCAGAAGTTCCAGATTTGATCATTATCATCTCCAGTCTAGTCATAAATACTGCACCATTAGGACTACAGGAAATTGTGTAGGTCCCCAGAGCACTCAGGTAAGTCCAAGCTAAATGCTAATCCCTATAAAACAGAAAGTATTAATGATTTTCATTTTCAAACTTATATATGGTGTGGCAGACAGCTCAAGTGTACTACACACATCCTACAATGGTTGTATAAACAAAAATAATAAACAAAAAATAAGACCAAGCATGGATCATTGTTCCTGTGTCAGCCTCTTTTGCACTGTGGTTACAGGAGTATGGCATCATGCCCAGGCCCAATTAGTTTCTATTGCAAAATATAAAGCATTCAAAATAGAAGTTAGTTGTGTGTCTCAATGCTGTTTGAAGAGAAACAAAAATAAGAAAGTGTCAACAACTCTACAGTTTATTTTTCAAACTGTGCATGACTTCCTGAGGCGTTCACTCTTTTTTCTATTCCCTCTCTCCATCCCCATATTGTAATAATGATGAAAATAATAGAACCACATATGGTGCCATGACATTTCACTATTGTGACTAAGAATGTCTGTACACTTTACCTCTGTAAAAGTTGACAAAATGTTAAACCAATTACTCAATAACATTACTTTTTTAAAGAATTAAGATAAAAGAGAAATTCTCTTGTCTTCCTCCCCAAATAAATAATACATATTTTAAATAATTAATCTTGAGTAGTTTGACATTTGTGGAATATATAGGAAATACAATTAATTCTCAAGGAATAAAGGAAGGTCTTGAACTAAAAGACAATATGTGAGTCTCTAAAACATTTTAAAATCCATATATGGCTTTAAGATGTAAAAGTCATGAAAATCATTATTTTCTGTTACTTCATTATATGATACTCTGGTGTTGCCAATTAGTCTTATATAGAAGTCATTCAATTTCTGTGCTTATGACATTTTAACACCTAAAAGAGTAAAACTTAAGCACTGATGTGTAAAAGTAGGACAATATATTTGATTTACAATAGATTTCTTGTATCATTTAAATATTTTTTTCTTATTCTTTTAAGCAGTGTGGGCCTGTACTAGAGAAGAAAGTCTGAGGGGGTGAGAAGTCTTTGCAAGAATTGGAGGCCAACATTTGCTTACAAACTGGGGTAGTTATAGGGCAAAAGGAGTGGGAATGGGGAAGATCTGTATTGAAATTACTGCCTATAATTTTTAATCTAATAACAAATCAAGAGAATATTATATGTGAGATTAGTCAACCCTGCAGAGTACCTGATAAATAAATGAAGCAGTTCATGATGGCTGTGTATATCAGTGTCCATAGAATTTCAAATATTTCTGCTCTTCAGAGATTGCTAACCAAGGAATGATGCTCGTCAGCTGATTTTGTCAGAAATGGAAGAATTCACCTACGGGAGAGTGAATGAGAACACTGAAGACCTAATCAATAAAGGAAAGCAGACTGGAATGATGCTGGAGACTGACTCCATCTGTGGACCGTATACAAGGACATTCTTAGGAATTTTATTTTAAACCATAAATATCACTGGAACTAGACACACATTACCAGGGTTTCAAGCATGTGAACTTGAAACTCTCCACCCTTAGCTTCTGAGGATTTGTTAAGGATTTTCTTGGTAAAATGAAAAATGTGAAAATGATTGTGATATGCCAAAATAAATGACATTTTTATATTTTAAACTTTCTTTATGCAAATTCATGAGATCTATGATATTTAAACTAATATAGGAAAAGCACACTATTTTAAAAATTGAATCCTTGGGTGTTTTTTCACAACTACATTTTATTTTGATACTAAAGTAGAAAATCACTCACTTTTACTTACAGCCTCCTTAGCTCTTTTGTAGAGATTTCATCCATGCCACTGAATCAAAACATCTTGGTAAAAGAACTCCATGGCTGCATAGATTACAGTTTTAACCTGAATTCAGGTTGGATGCTCCTTGTAGAAGAATGCCAAATCTATTCCCAGAACCACACTGACACCATTAGTCATGGACCTTTTGGTGTGTACAGCCTTTCTCATTACCAGGCTGGAAATGCTTTGCCTACTATAGCCCTGAGGCCTTTGCTGTTCTTTCTGAATTTCACCTCCATTGATGGCTATGAAAAGCCGAAGCAGTTGTAAACATTTCCTTCAGTAGAAGGTGTTTTACTCTCAGGCTTAAGGTCACTGACTTTAGATGTGCAAATGATGCTTGGTCCTGTGAATAAATACAGCAATATTCTTTTTAGACAAACAGGAAGATGGAGGCAAGATAGCTATGTGTATTCTAGTTTCTAAACTCTAGGCTGATATGGCAATAATCTGTTCTACTTATTTTTAAATTTTTTTTTTACATTTTTTAACTTATTACTTAGTGTGTGGGTGTGTGGAGATGTGTCCATCCCACATGGTGAATGCTTATGGGGAGATCTGAGAACTAGTTTCCTGGTCAAGCCCCTGCCCCTCCCCCTACCAGGAAGGATTTTTTTTTGCTATTTTATTCATTTGCATGTTTTGAATAAAGCTAAAATAGGACATAATCCTTGTAAAATGGTTTAGATTAATTACAATAAAGATGTTATCTCATCTTTGGCAGTTTCTCTTGGGAAGATCCTCTTAATATTTGAAATTTCTCTTTGGTATGTGAAACAGAGCCCTCAAATCACATCATGGGGTGTGCTACCAAGATGGCTCCCATACGGGCTGGTCAAAGAAGAAAGGCCCAACTATGTAATGAAAGAAAGAGAAACTTAAGTCTCAGTGTGGGAAAGCTGGACTTCCTCATGAGAGAAGTTTGCTAGACACAATCAGTCCAGCCTTTGGAACAGACTCCTGGTAAACTCTCCAAACCCAGATAGGTTTTCTGAGTAACAACATCCCTCAGGGTGTTTCACTTAAATTGGATCCCCTGGAGCTGGAATTAAAAGCATGTGTGTGTCTCCTGATATGGGTACTGAGAACTGAACTCAGGTCCTTTGTGAGAGCAATACCTGACCTTAACAGGTGAGCCATCTCAGCAGCCCAAGTAGGGTGATATTTTAAAACCAAGTAAAATGTATTTTCCATAACAATTCAATGCTTCATTTTCAGGCATACCTTAATTTTGTCCACAAAAATGTCCTTCAATATGTGTGCAGATAAATCATCTTTATATACTGAAATACTACTCAGCTACCATGAAGCTTTCATGCTTCATGAAAGGTAAACTAATTTGAAACATGCTTTACTAAGGTCTTCAAAAAGAAAGCAAAATTCTACAAGAATAGATTAGATCAGCCCCCAAACCCCTACAATACACACATATAACATACAATACATACACCCATATGTATACTTATAGTGCTAGGTGAACTCCTTGGGTTTAAAACAATATGAAAAAGAAGACAGAGCATAAAATTGGTAAGTAGTAAAGGTAGTAGGAATAGGGGAGGAGCTGGGGGGTATAGGGTGATTTGATTAAAGTTTGTAGGCATGTATGAAATATGCCATCAATAAAAAAGTAAGGAAAGAGCTGGCCGCTTGTTTGCATTGCAATTTATAAAGGAAAAGCCACATATATGGGGATGCTCATCTAGAAGGCAGGAATACCAAAAGACATGTAATTGTATAAATCATAAATGTTACAATAAAAGCAAAGAAAAACACAAAATAAATTATTTGGTTTTCTAAAAAAAAAAAAAAAAATAAGAACATATCTAACTATAGTTTATCAGTATTTTTTAAACTAGAAAAAGTAAAACAAAACAAAACAACAAAACAAAACAAAAAAACCTTGGTATTTTATGGCTGTGCAAGGCTATAAATTGAAATAGAGGTCTGTACCCTTAGGAAATTTTTTGCTTTAGGATCTACAGCGAGTCACAAAGGCTCTGGTGTGCAAAGTATTGACCCAAGATAACTAACTGGGCAGTATGAAAAGTAGGGAAGCTGATAATTGCAATAGGGGTCCAAAGGCCAAAGATAGAGTAAGATTTTCTACTGAGATTGACAGAAAGGAAACAGAACAGTTGAGTGAATCCAGGCAGGATCTGATGATGCCCAAGCGTGGTAGAAAAGTATCTACCTCACTGTATCAACCAGATCAATGGCCAATGGCATCTGGCCACACCCTCACACACTTACATAGAAAGGATATTTACCCTGGGAACCATGTAGCAGTCCAGTCCACATATCAAATTAACCATCAAAGTAAGTCACCTCTGAAACATGAGTGTGTTCTAGCTTTATTTTTAAAAAGCCTTTGCTGCTATTTCATATAACATTATTGGTGACTATGGGGGTCCAGCCCCCAGATAGTCCCCTCCCAGGGTCGGGGAAGAATCTACAGCTTATAATTAATCTTTGATGAAAAGAAATGAATCTATGTACATGAAATTTTTTAGTCCATACACTTTATTATTCTTTCAGTTCTCTCTCCACAAGCTTATACTCTGTTCTCATTTTTAGCTCCTTTCTTGCCCAATTTCTCCTTACATTTATCTGTTGTCCCCTCCAGGTTCTATCTTAATTCCTTCATCTAGTTTTGTCCCTTCTAGGTTCTCATCCATCTTGTTCTTTCCCATATCAGCTCCTCTCCCACCTCCTCTCTCATCTTGTTCTTCCCCATCTGGCTCTTATCTTCCATCTCATTCCTTTAGTACTCTCTTCTAGCCCTCCAGTCTAGTTCTCTATCTCAGTTTGTTCCTCTCAAGTTCTTACCTGTTTAGTTCTTCCATTCTCTTTTCTCTTCTCCACCTCCTCCCTAAGTCTCCCAAGAATCCAGTTATAGTAAGCCCCAAGTGGAGCAAGGTCATCAGGCTTGAATTTTATAGGGTCATAAAGGCAAATAAGAATTTTCCTTAGGCAGTGACCACCAGACTTCCTTTTACAATCCAAAATGAGAGTGGTAAAAGAAGGTAAACTGAGTGCTAATGACTGGTTAGCATATCAAAAAGGGGGATCTATATGCTCAGTCTACATTCCTAGAAGTGGTTAGGAAAGAAGTTAGGGGTCTATTAGTAAGGTTGTATAAGAAAGGAGGGTCCAACTAAACTGTGTAAAGCTATTATTTAACATCGTCCACCCAACCTAAGCAGCTAAGCAGTGTCTCCTCATAGAATTTATCTTAAATCAGACTTGCATGTGGGCTGTTATCACTGTTAGTACTTAGGGAGATATCTGATTCTAGAAAAAAGCCTTTCCTGAGGCTGTTCTCCAAATACCTAGAATGTGTATGTCCAGAGAGTGATCAGTACACACTGTTAGCCCTTCTTAGGGAAAAGTCAATTGGGAAAACTATGAAGACACACATGATTTTCATAACAGAATACCGCTGATCTATAACAAGCCAATTAACACTAAAAACTTCTTGGAATTTGGCTTCCTCTGGAGGACTTCCCTGATTCCTTCCAGGTAGTGACTTTGCCATAACCAGCTGAGTTCTTATGATATATTCCTGTGGCCCGCAGCATAACATGTTGTTGGTTTCCTTATGATTTGAGGAGGAACTATAACACATGGTTTAAAATATTATGTGTTACATTGGCATCTGATAGTTAAGTTTGTAATTTAGATTTTGGAGCATGATTATAAGCTTTGATGCCACTTTTTAGTATTTGTGATTTGGTTTTTTTTAACTTCAAACTGGGTTATTACATTTAACCATCAATAATAACAATTTTCCCAATTGAGCATGAACTACTGATGATGTTTTGTTAAATGACACTGTTTAAACTGCTTCCCAAAAATTACTTAAGAACTGGAGCATGGAGAAGAGAATTATGAAATGCTATTTGGGGGACATAGGGTGGCTGTCACAATCATGAAGACACAGCACCTGTGGCCACGATCACCTTTACAAGACCTGTGCACACAAAAGGACATGGGTGCAGGTTGGTGACTACCCGGGATGAGGGAAGTCAGTAAGAGTAAATGAAGAGATGGTAATGGGGGCAATTATGAAAACAGATACAAGAAGGTAATTAAATCATAAAGAAATTAAAAAATAATGCCCACCTTTTGTCCCTTCTAAGTATTAAGTAAATACCCTTAGTGCAATGGTTCTCAATCTTCCTAATGCTGTAACCCTTAATTCAGTTCCTCACATTGTGGTGACCCTCCCCCAACCAAAAAATATTTTTGTTGCTGTTTCCTTACTGTAATTTTGCTACTGTTACAAATTGTAATATAAATGTCTGTGTTTTCTGATGGTCTTTGGTGATCCCTGTGAAAGAGTCATTCAGCCCTCAAAGGGATTTTCATCCACAGGTTGAGAACCACTGCTTTAGTGTTTTTGTTAGAGTTTATATTTCTGTGGAGAGACACCATGATCATAGCAATTCTTATAAAGGAATGCCTTTAATTGGGGCTTGCTTACAATTTCATAGGTTTAGTCTGCTATCAATATGGCAAGAAGCATGGCAGTAGGCATGCAGACTGATGCTGGAGAAGGAGCTGAGAGTTCTACATAAGGATTGGCAGGCAGCAGGAACAGAGAGCGAGCCACTAAGCCTAGCTTGAGCCTCTGAAATTTCAAAGCCCATCCTGCAGTGACACACTTCCTCCAACAAAGCCACACCTATTCAAACAATGCCACACCTCCTAATAGCGCCTTTCGCTAGTGACAAGGCACTCAAATCTGTGAGCCTATAGGAACCATTCCTATTCAAAACACCACACTTAGTATTATTGTACTGATTAGACATACAAGTTCAAAATTGAACTTTATGTATATACAACTTACTATGGTTGTTAGCATAAATAAAAGTGTTACAAGGTTCTGATCAGTAGCAATTTGAACTGTATAGTGGGATTTTTCATCCTGAAAATACTTAGATTTAGTTTATTTCCATGATATTACAATGTCTGATATTTATCACTTCAAATTGCTAATAGAAATTATTTCTTTATAGCAATATAGTCAATAACTTCCCATATATTGCATTTAAACTGCAAAATATACATGGTTTTATTTTCCTGATAAGAATAAAATGATGTTTATGTATTATATACTAGTTTATGATCATTATAATTTTAGCATATATATGGAAAACAACAATAATATGAAAGTTATAATGAGTATTTGAGTAAAGCATGATGAAATTTTATCTCCTCAAATGTATGCATGCATCTAACAAAGATAACTAATCTTTTTTCTTATTTTGGTTTCAGGCATACCCTAGTTAATAATGTGTGGGTATGTGTGCTTTTTTGTCTATTACAGTGTCTACCTACCTCTGTTTATGTTATATGAGTAGCAAGTATATATAACAAATCTACAATCTGATTTTCTTATTGATAAAACTAATTAATTCAATCAATGAATGTACATTGCATTTGGTTAAATAGAATAGGATAAAGACAAAACCATCCATTAAAAAAATAATCCAGTGTTTTGTGCATTTTTCTCTAATAGGTAAATGAAGAACAAACACTTAACTTTTTGATTCCCCCTGTACAAGACAAAGAAAATACAAATAATGTTCTTGGCTTTTTTTAAACACATGCAGAAGTAAAATGCATGATAACTACAGTGGACAAGCTAAAAAATAGAGCAAAATTAAGTTATTGTGACTAGTTTTACAAAATTGTTGAATTAATATATAACACTTAAAAGTAAAATTAAATACGTTCCAACTAAGGTAATATAAAGATACAATAAAGCATTGCTAAATTATAAATTAATACTTACATTTAAATTTAAACACAGAGATAGAAAGTTCTTTTTCAATTAATTCATTTTAGTTTCAATATGAATGTCTAAACAGGGTGATCTAAAATTTCCAAATATAATTTTGTTTAAAAAAGGAAACAATAAAAATGTCTATAATAAACTGATTTTATAGGTATTTTCAATGGTAAAAAAAGAGACTATACAAAGTCAAAGAAAAATAAATCAAAGAACTTGTGTGTAAGAAAATTACCCAAGGAAAATATTGTGAATTATAATAGATAGAAAAGGGTGTGGTCTTGGGTGGTGAGGAGATGAGAAAGAAATGGGAGGAGTTGGGAGAGGGGAAACAGTAATTGAATATAATGCACAAAAATCTATTTTAAGTAAAATAAAAATTGTGAATAAAAATGTACTTTTAAAGTGTTGCATTTGTCTTTCAGCATTTTCTTGTTGGTAACAGATGATCTGTGTTTTTAAAAACTATATAGCTGAGTATTTGCAATTGAGCATAATTTTTAAGTGTCCCATTATGTGTTTCTAACTTATTCTGTATTATTTTGAAAATCTATTGTTTATGTGTGATTTTAGTTGGTGCTGTGATTTTTTAAAGACTGTCAATTGCACACTATTTCTTAAAATAAGTAAAATACATCCACAGTCAGAATAGATGTACTTAGGAGTTAGAAGTACTTATTGCCATTGCAAAGGAAATAGTTGGTTCTCATCACTCACATGGCAGTTTGCAACCATCTGTAACTCTAGTTCCAGGGAGTCTACTTTTTTATCCTTGCTTCTGTGCCTGCCAAGCATGCATGCAATACACTTGTATGTATGCAGGCAAAATACTCATATGCATAAAATAAAAATAAAAATTTTTAAAAGAAAAAATATAATGAAAATATCTATGAGATCATGTCATATTTGCTCACTCATCAATCACAAGGGAAGAGATTTCCTGATTTGGTTTCAGCTTCCATGAATAAATAAATAAATAAATAAATAAATAAATAAATAAATAAACAAACAAACAAACAAACAAACAAGCATCCACATTATTCTGGCAGAGCCAATAAAAGTGACTTTTGGAGTTGGACATCGCAGAGAACATCGCCAACAGTTCAGCCTTAAGCACACAATCATTCTTTGGCTGCTTTCTGTAAGAAGCATTAGCTTACATGGGATTTAGGCAGTCTTTATATTCAGAGATGAACACAGCAGATGGGGTGAAAATGGATACACAGAGAGATCTGGCCAACAGAGAAGAAAAATGACAAGCCTAAAAGGCTTAAGCATTAACCTTTAATCCAAGAGAATACTCTTCTTACTTCCAAATCCATAAAACAACAGTGTGCTATGGTTAGCATCAAGTATTTTCATTAAAGGACATACACTACCTTTGGCTTGTGAGTCATTTGGTTTCTTAATTTTCTAGTAAGAAAGAAGCCATAGAGATTATCCTACAACCCAGGTTTAATGCCATCCTACTGCCAAATTTAATTTTATTGTTCATTTAATGGCAAATAAAATGTTAAATATATATAAGTTACTTTGTTATAGTAAAACTAAATATATAGACACAACAAATAATAAAATACAATTGTTTTAATGCTGTATACATTCAAAGGGTTCTTTGGGGGAGGAGTGATGAATGAAGAATATTAGATAGAAATATAGACTGAGATGACAAGAAAGACAGACACAGGAAAGCTTCAGGAGGGCCCTGGGTCAATATCCAGTTGCCCTGACTTCTTCATTATGAGCTTTTTATACATCAGCAAGGGAAGGGGCAAAAGACCTCCCCCTTGTAGAAGAATATTATTTTAAGGTGTGTTACTTTTGTTTATGTAGCATTTGTTTAACTCTGTGAAGCTGTGTTACTGTGCTGGTTTAAAACACCTGATGGTCTAATAAAGAACTGGCCAATAGCAAGGCAGGAAAAAGGATAGGTGGGGGTGGCAGGAGAGAGAATAGATAGAATGAGAACTCAGGGAGGAAGGATATCTAGCAGCCAGAAAAGGAAGAGGACTCCAGAGGCCAGCCACCCAGCTACACAACCGGCAAGCCAAGGTGTAAAGCCCAGAGGCAAAAGGTAGATGGGATAATTTAAGTTAAGAAAACCTGGCCAGAAACTAAACCAAGCTAACACCAGGCACTTATAATTAAGAATAAGCCTGCTTGTGTGATTTATTTGGGAGCTGAGTGGCAGGCCCCCCAGGAGTAAAATAATAACAACACCCCCTTTCAAGATCAAGGCATAAAGTACCAACAAGTGTAGGTGCTTCAAAACATCTAATGACCCCACCCTTGGCCAAATCATCCCATTATGCACCCTGCTGGGCAAAGGAAGCTCAGACTTTCTGACCTTGAGTAAGGCCTTATTAGGGAGCCTCTGTGGGCCCCAACACCCAATAATCCTAAATCACTGTAATTGAGTAAAAACCAAACTCCACTTGTGAACACACAAGCTAGCTGAACTAGGATAGAACATATAAGCTCTACAATAGATGAAAGATTAGGGCAAAATTTGGTCCAATCTTTTCTTCCCTGAATGTTCTAATCATGTCCTGTTAGACTCACACTCCTAAATCTTCTTCCAACTCCCTGAATATGCACCCAAGGGGAGTACCCACATGCAGGATAGCCAGGAAAATCCTGACTATGTCCATTGTGTCAGTTGTCAGCCATGCCCAAGTTCAATAATGTCCAGTCCACAGACAACTTTACTGTGATTCTTGGATATGAAACCAAACCTTGTATTTGATATCTTTAAGCAGTATTTAGATTATGAAAGTTTTTTTTATATATGCTCCCCTGAAACCCAAGCATAAAATAGCATTTTAGCTTTGAGGCTAACACTGTCTCTCTATTGGACTGGGGAAACAGCCATTTTAAGATCACTCCATGCCATCTCAGCACTTTGAAGAGTTAAGTTTATTTCTTTAAGCCATCCTACAATTGAACTGACCCAAATGAGTACCTGACAATGGACAGAACCTACCATTCCTAATGATCCACTAATTTCCCTGAAGCTGATAATTTCCATGTCTTATTTAATGTCCTTAAGCTAAATTTTAATTTATTGTATGAGTAGATGGATACTGATGTGTTCATATATAAAAAGGCAAGGGTAGATTGTTGGCAACATGTTTGCTCATCATTTATTTACAAAACACCATTGAAATACATCATTATGGGTTTCTTTCTCAGAGAGGCTCTTGCTACATACCCCAGGTTGGCCTTAAATTCTCCTATCGTAGGCTCTAAAAGCTGCATTATAGGTGTGATCCACCATACCCAACTGGTTTATCATCGTTATTATTATTAATGTCTTTAATATATAATTTTGTGAAAAGGCTTTAGAAAATACCCTTGGGCTGGAGAGATGGCTCAGTAGATAAGAGTGTTGACTACTCTTTCAGAGGACCCAGGTTCAACTCCCAGCACCCACATGGCAGCCAACAACAGTCTCTAACTCCAAGATCTGACACCCTCAAACAGACACACATGCAGGCAAAATACCAATGCAAATAAAAAAATAATAAGTTTAAAAAAAAGAAAGAAAATACCCTAAAACTTAAGTACAACAAATAGTTGGATACTTTACTTTTAATGTCATAACAGGGTGCAAGCTCACCTACAGAGTTCCTTAGGAAATGTATTGTTTAATTCATTTATTGTTGAAAAAATATTCCAGCTTTAATGAAGTTACTTGCTGTAGAATAATTTTAGTTTAAAATGTGCACACAAATTTTGCTTAGTTGAAAAGATAACTATAAAGATTACTTCTCAGTAGGACATGACTCAATTTTAAAAGTAATCGTAAAGTATTAATTTATCATCATTAATTTTTAAATTAGAGCCGAGCCCCTCAAATGCAATTAGAATCAGTCTTAAAATCTTGCGGTTTCTCTGTATTAACTAGTGAGCTCAATAAAGTGACTGGCCAGTGGCCTTTAACATTCGAAAAAAGTCATAATTTTATCTGCAGAAAATTATGTATTAGCAGTTTTGAAGACTCAACAAAATACCCAGAGGAACAGGCCTAAAACACCCAACAAAAGCATGCTGATGAGGCCGCACTTCTGAAATATTCTAGTGCTCAAATAAACCACTATTATATGACACTTGTGAATATGGAATTATAAATTTGTGATAGACTACATGGAGTACTTATGTAAAAATATTTATAATGCTATTATATTTTATATGTTCTAAATTTGAAAATAATTTCAATGGATTGTAGATAATTTAAAGGATAAATTCAGCCTGGTATTTTTTCAAGCTACTTAAGGGATAATCATTGGTTATTTAAGTGATTTCAAAGTAAAATATGGTGTTAAAATTAATTACTAAGCAGGCTTAAAGTTTACATTCCTATACTTCTATATTTTGCAAGCTACATCTCTGAGTAGTTCTTAATGACATGTTAATTTTTCTAATATTCAAAGTTGAGAAAATAATACGGATAGATACAGAAATGTTACATGAATTCATGACTTTCAGCTTCACTTACAATTGTACTTATGTCTCTAGTTTATAACTACCTGTGTTTCTCATAAAATACAAGTTGGTCACATTGTTACTATTACTATCAGTCTTTCTGATGAATGCAACAATAGGCAGAGGTTTTGTTTTGTTTTTGTTTTTTTCATAGTAAATACAAGATTATGTGAGAGGATGGGGCAAGGGGATTAGGAATTCAAAGTTAGGATCCGTTATTAGCAGTTCTGGGGTCAGCCAGGGTTACCTAAGACCCTGTCCTAAAATCATCATAGGAATAAGAACCCATATGAACACTCAAAACATCATAATTAACTTCTCTAACCAAAGAAAACTTGTAGATCAGAGGTTAGAGAATAAACATGGAGGAACACAGATTAGAGAGTTCACAAACTTTATCAGAATCTATATGCAAAGTAGAAAGCAATAGAACAGGATTTTGAAAGTTTGGGGAAAGAACAACAGCATTAAATATTTCTGGAATTAAAGGTAAAGTAAGATTTTTTTTTTTAACAAAGGTTCCCAAAGTTTCAAGTTTCAAATTATTTAGAAGATAAAATGTACAGCTTGAGAATCATGGAGAAAGCCCTGATGGTATATACCTGTAATTCAAGAGATAGGATAGTCTGGTGATGGTGCATGCCTTTAATCCTAGCACTTGAGAGGTGGAGGCAGGCAGGTCTCTGCAAATCTAAGCCAGCCTGGTCTACAGAGTGCATTGCAGGACAGCCAGGGATATACAGAGAAATCCTATCTTGAAAAACAAACAAATAAACAAACAGATAGGATATATGGTGGTTTGAAAGAGAATGCCCCCCACAGGGAGTGGCACTAGTAGGAGGTATGGCTTTACTGGAGTAGGTATGGCCTTGTTGAAGGTAGTGTGTCTCTGTGAGGGTGGGCTTTGTATAAGACAAATTGCTAAATGGTCTTATTAATAAAAACCCAGAGCCATATATTGGGTAAATTCTGAAAGACCAGAGAGACAGAAGAAGCCACAGCCAACCTTACCTCACCATCTCCTCAGCTGTTCTTGTTTCCTCAGACTGAAAGCCTTGAGTCCTCACCTGAATGGATCTCAGCTGAACTGCTGCTAAAGGTTCCTTGGTCCTCATGCCTTATATACTTTTCTGCTTCCTGCCATCACCTCTTGGGATTAAAGGTGTGTGTGCTTCCCAGGCAAAGACATGAGATCTCAAGTGCTAGGATTAAAAGTGTGTGCCATCATGCCTGGCTCTGTTCCCAGTATTGCCTGGAACTCACAGAGATCTAGACAGATCTCTGCCTCCCAAGTGATGGGATTAAAGGTGTGTGCTACCATTGCCTGACCTCTATGTTTAATATAGTGGCTGTTCTGTTCTCTGACCCCAAGATAAGTTTATTGATGTACACAATATATCAACCACAGCTTTGAGGTCTCCTATGCTCAAGCTATAGCTCAGTGTGATACACAGTTCACTTCCTGTTGCCTGCAGATCAAGATGTAGAACTCTCAGCTCCTTCTCCAGCACCATGTTGGCTTGCATGCTGTAATGTTTCCCACCATGACAATAATGGAATAAACTTCTGAACTGTAAGCTAGCCTCAATTTATGCTTTCCTTAATAAGAGTTGCTATGGTCATGGTGTCTTTTCACAGCAGTAGAAATCCTAACTAAGACAGGATAACCTACAGTTTGAGGCCAGGTTAGTTTATATAGTATATATCAACCATAACTGCATACCAAAACCCTGTCTTAAACAAACAAACAATCCCTTACACAAAATAATTAAGTAAACAAAGAAAATAGAGAGTTTTAACTGTAGAGTAATGTTTGGGAAGTTACATGAATTAATTCATAATTTTCATTCTGAGTATAGTTTTTCCTATCACTACAACCCCAGTCAAGATAAATGGTGCCAATATCTAAGAATATAAAGCAACAAATAGTATTTTATGTGTATATGGTAAGATAAGTGAAATATAAATAAGTAAATAGAAGTTGGCTCATGTAATTAAACAGCTAGTGCTAAACCAACATGGAAAATGGAAAAGCCAAATATTTTTAAGAGCATGTTTAATGCAATGAGAACACTGGGGAAGAACAGAATAGACTGTATCTTAATTACTAAAAAAAAAAAAAAAAATCTAGAAAAATAAATGCATACAGAAATCCTTTAAAGTCTGTTCTTCTTAGGGACATAGATGGTAGTGCATTCTGTTGTTTGTGCAATAAGGGAACTGGTCAGATCCAGATGATGCACACACAGGAGCATTTGCCCAAAGAAAGGAATAGTCTCTCTGGAGTCTGGGAACGACATCTGCTCCAGTTTACTGCTGACATGGGACATCACCCAGGGAAGAAACCCTGAGGGGATGGCAAACTGTAGAGACAGGCTCCCTTCACATCAGCATAGCAGCTTTTGTGCAATGAGGCTTTGAAGCTTCAAAATTTCCTATTTGAAATTAAGATGGTCTTTGTGCCGGGCGGTGGTGGCGCACGCCTTTAATCCCAGCACTTGGGAGGCAGAGGAAGGAGGATCTCTGTGAGTTCGAGGCCAACCTGGTCTACCAAGCAAGTTCCAGGAAAGGCGCAAAGCTACACAGAGAAACCCTGCCTCGATAAAAAAAAAAAAAAAAGATGGTCTTTGTAAGGCTACAGGGAAAATCTGCTGTGTTTTATCAAGGATTGTGGCTCAAAATCTTCAACATACATTTTTTTATTATGATCTAAGGTCTTAGCCTCAGCACAGCTTTCTTACGTCTTTCTTCATATAGTCTCAATTCAATACCCAGTATAGAATATATGGAGAGCAATGTATGTATGTTTTGAGTGTCTCCTTTAATTCTCCCATTTGTCGAATTGCATATACAACCTTAATGACAAAAATTAAAATTCAATCCAAAATTCATTCTCACTGTGTGAGTTATTTTTTGTAGTTGCTTTGACAAAAGTTACTTAAGAAAGGAAGGAAGGGTTTCACTGTTTGAAAGGGGTTCAGTCAGCCATGGAAGGAAAGGCTTGGCAGTCCAATGGGTGGATCCATGTTGCTTGGAGCCCACAGCTGGAACCACTCATCTCATATTCTGGAGGAACGGGTGGACAGGAAGTGGGACTGAGCTTGTGAAACCTCAGAGCCCTCCAACATTAGTCCAGCTCCTCAGTGAGGCCTCATCTCCCAATGGCTCCACACTTGTCTGAAACAGAAGCATTAGCTGGTGGCCAACTGTGCAATCACAGAGCCTGGGGGAGGGCTTTCTCTTCCTGCTTTTCTTTGTGTAGCTAATCTTAAACATGCCCAAACCATGAACGGTTTTGCATTAATGCATTTGCTCCAAAGAAAACATATCAGTGTGCTTCTGAAGATCCTAATTCAATTCCCAGTGAATGAATAAATCACCAAAATAACTTTAAATTCTCGATGTGGACACAGCATAGTTGAGAAATGACAGTAACATAGGAGTCCCGTGTGTCTATCATCTATTGCTGATAGCACACATGCCGCAGAGACAAAATTACACTGCCTTTGTTTTCATTCACATACTCTAATTTTACCACATGGCATAATACTTCCATTTTTCAAGATTTCATGCTTCATAAACAATTTTTGGCAGTTCAGCATCTAGGTATCACATGCCATTATGCAACATATTCTTATTAACTAAGTAGTGTACCAAGAAATAAAATAGTCTCCCTTTTATCATGATACAGTTGATGTGAAAAATGTTTATATTACTAATTTAAGAGGTTTATTTTTATTTAAAATCTAAATGATTCATTCTTTCTCTAATTTTCCACTATTTAACTGCATAGATTTCTGATTATCTTTGAAAGATCTAGCTGATTTTTAGCATGTACATGTGAATGTGGAAAAATATATATTGTATTTTAAAACATTTTGAAATAAATTTCCAGATATAGCCCAATGCTCCTTTTCAGTGAGAATGTCTTTTTGTGTTGTTGTAGTTTAAGACAAGCAATACTGTTACAGCCTAAAGTAAACACTGACGCAGATACCACCCCCAATCAATTTATTCTTTGAAAACTTGAAGTGCATGTATTAAGTGATAGGTGATATGCATTTTTAATATGTCATAAAGGGTTCTGTGAAACTCTGTGTGTGCTGTTATTAAGCTTTTGTCTTGTAGCTTTAAATTTATCCCTCCCTCTGTGAATCACTTGTGATGCTGGAGTTAGGACTCTGTAGGCCACATAGCTTTGTCTGGTGGTTCCCAGTTAGACCCTGCTTGGTGGAAGACACCACATGGAAAGTAAGACAGGAGAGTTAGGAGGACTGAGGAATTCACCTGGTTCCTTCTGTTTGCTTCCTGACCTTGCATGTGTCACAGAAGGGACAGCTAGTCACCAAAGTGGAAGTGGTTCTCAGAGTCAGAAGCAGCAACAGATTCCACTCACTTTGGCTGTTGTTTGTGGCTCCTGGACTCCTAGGACCACAACCAGGCTGTGTTCCAGACTCTCAAATCCATGCCCAGTTCCAGTGGCTTCTCCTCCAATCACCTATGTTGTTAGTGCAGCCAACAGGATCCACTCTGTAAAGACCTGACTCCCAGTCCTTTTTCCTTCTTCCAAAACTCCTGGTTCCCTGAGTTCCATGGTAGTGGCTGCAGTATGTGACTGTCACCTGTGGAGCACCTGAGTTACACACTTTCACATTTGGTGCATGACTAGACCATTTCATATTATGTCTATTGAAACACTCAGTGTGGTTTTGCTTTTTGAGAGAAACATGGCTAGTTTCCTCAAAGAATGACATCCATAAATTAAGAGGGTGGTCTTCCACAGGAACATGGTTTTAAAGGCAATTTTTCATTAACTGTATTTAAATAATGAATAAAAACAGCCAGCCTCTTTTTAGATATTCAGAACACTTACACCACTTTTAATATTTTGAAATCACTTTTTAAGTTTTATATGTGTTTCTAAGAATGAGTCTTTGAATGTATAATCTCTTTTCTCAAATCTCAAGGTGGTACCCAAAATTTCAGAGACACGAAGGGTTATTTTTTGCATATTGTATTTTGATGGAGAGCATGTGAAAATAACTTGAGGCAGAAGAGGGATTTTTAACCTGTTCACAGATCAGTGGCCTGCTGGAGTGAATCTCTGTTTAATGGGCCGTGTATTCATGTTATATTCCCCACTGTCTCCATAAATAACACAAAATTACTGAATTAAAAATGCCTATTGTGAGTCTGTGAGGCAACTAACAGTAGATTTGTCTATTAGGAGAAAAGAGCCTTAAAATTTTCAAGCATAGCATTCTGCCAGCCCCTCAACCCACCCCCCAATACAGGCGTGCATGCACTACTTTCAAAGGCAACTTCTTTTCATCTCCACACAAGTATAGAGATTTCAAATAAGGAATATATAATCTGACTTCAAAGGAATCACAGCAAAACATTAGTGGATGATAGACATACCCTCATATAAAAAGCACAGGATATAATTTTAAGAACTTGAGGAGAATGAAATCAGTTTTGATCCCAAATAGTTTTTATGTACCTTTAGCATTTCATTTCTTGGCACTTAAGTATTTATATATGTAATTAACACTCAATAATAAAAATTATGCTCTATAAATAATATCATAAGAAAAATGATAGTTGTCATTTATGTAGAAATGTATGCATAAAAGGGCTTTTCATATAGTGTTTCTAAAAAGGATCAAATTAACTTTTAAATACACTCCTTTAGTTTTTTTTTAAGGAAAAGAAACTGAACATTATAATATTTAGTCACATTATTGCTAAGTGTGGTCTGCTATAAGTTTCAAGATTTGCCTTGAGCTTGCGTTAAGACTCTGAGGTCTCATCTCAGACACATTAATACTGAATGCATGCACTGAAGGATAAGAGAAAATGCCTGGGACAAGAATGCATCTTTTTAGACTTCAAAGGCAATGTTAGAGGCTGGAGAGATGGTTATGTAGTTAAGAGCACTTGGGTGCAAAAGGTTGATAACTTGAAGGCAACCAACAGCTCTCTCTCTCTCTCTCTCTTTCCCTCCCTCCCTTCCTCCCTCCCTCTCTTTCATACACTCACACACATACACCAATGTATAAGAAGATATACAAAGCCAATGTTAACATTCCTATATGGTTGCATGGTGTCGAGCTGCCTCTGATGTGACCACTTGAAAACACCATGGTCACCAGCAGATATGTGGATTAATCACATTGAAGATTTTTTTCTTTATAAAGAGCTTGTTGAGCGGACGGCGTTAAAGAGAGAGGTCATGTGCACAGTTCCGGTACTAGAGTCTCAGCCTTAAATTTAGATTCCTATAAATGAATACTAAAAGAAGCAGAGGGGAAATAGCATAAAATTAGAGCCAGAATTCTGAGTGCCTTTCAGAACCCATATGTTATCTCATATCCAAGCTAAAGTGAAGGTCCATGGTGAACTAATGACTAAGGTTTTTTAGTCACTGAATATGGAATATATGTATTGCTGGGTTTAGGTGTTGAGAGATAAGTATATTTTGTGACTTTTCTAAAAAATGATAGCTTATATTTAAGTAATTATATTTTATAAATGGAATTTAGAAGGTTATATCTAACGTTTAGTGGTACTTTCCCAATCTAAGTTGTTGGAGCGTTGAGAGAAGAAGGGGGACAAAGAGTTTGTTGGTGTCTTGCTGAGGGTTGATGTTTTAGGCTCCTTCACAACTTTTGTGCTTATTTAGTCAGTATCCCTGGGCTACGTGTAACAGACAACACATACTAAATAGTATCAATGTCACACCAACCCACTGTTCATTCATATGCTTATTTGAAGACATACATTCATATTCCTCTACCACATAGTCATTGACACACTGTGTTTACATAAGATTATACTTTCTTAAGTGTTTGGGCAGATCTTTGGATCAAGTTATATGTCTTAAACTTAACATAAACATATGAGTTCTAGTAAGAAGAAACGTATCGACATATATGCCTAAATATATACATATTTAATCCATGTGATATATACTCATATGTATGATAGTTATATATTATAGATGGAGTTATAGGATAGTAAGTACACGCAAAAGTAGGATATGGGCAGAAACTTGTTTCAGGCAGTCATTTCCTAAGAGAAGGATTTCCTGTGTTAATAAGCAGTTGTGACAGATCCCTGCAAAGGCTGAACATGCCTTTCCTTAAGAGAGCTATATCTGGTAGCAGAGAGGGTGTCTGGGTGAAGGATAGTCTTTATCTAGTTACTGACACAGGATATACAGCAGAGAAGTCTGCTTGTGAGATGGCATTGGCATCTGGAAGGAAATTGAAAGTCTGTGACAAGGATAATTCAAAATTGTGTCTGAAATACCTGGCAAAAGATCAGCTGCTGTCATAACAGGGACTAGCACAGTGATTGGCTTCAGGAACTTGGTAAGCTGTGAGACTCTCTGTACGGGACCTCGCTGCTTGAGAAGGTCATCTTCCTTCCACCCTCCAGAGGAGAGAAACAAAGCCACTCCTGGGCTTGACAACTTTTCTCAATTCTGAAGATGTTTCACAAAAGGACTTGAAAATCAGAATGCAGAAAAACATTCACAGAAAAAATTTGAATCCTATGTGGTGGATTTTTTTTGTTTGTGTAACATAATTTGATTAGATAAACTATTAAGTCAACAAAACTATTGATATAGTACTACCATGAGATATTTCATCTGTAGACATTAGTCTTTCTTTTATTTGAACATTACTCTATCCTATAAATTGCTCAATGCTGCTAACTAGCATTAATTCAACATCAGGACCAGGAATTATGATGAAAACGGAGATCCATATATCATTGTGAACCATCGATCCCCATATATGTCAGCTTTTCTCCATCTCAGAGAATGACCAAGAGAAAATTCTAATTTGGCTTCAGACGAATGTGTGGGCTTACAACTTTCAGAGGAACAACCACTGTAATGTCTACACTGTTTTTCTGTCATTCCAAGTGCACTCTGATTATTTGATCCTGAGAAATATTAACTATAAAATGTATGGTTTTGAGCCTTCTCAGACAGTCTAGATTCTTTACATTAGCAGAATTTTTGCCTAAGCATGTCAAGGAACAGAAACACTTTTCAAGCCATTAATTAAATGTGTATTTTGTCATGCTACTGATTGATTGTGAAATAAATAATAGTTTCCTCAGATATTAGTAATTCTCAATTGGATGGCATTTCCATGAACAGTATATAACTAATGGAGAAATTAAAAATGTTTCAAATCATTATTTGGTGATGCTTTTGCATTGCTATTGAAACAAATCACAAATCTATGTAAAGATGAATTGATTAGTTTTAGGAAATGGGATGGTATTATAATGAAGACTCTGATGTATTCTGGTGTGAAAGATTATAAGGGCATTGATGTGACACTTTGAAAGGTCCATCTTTCATGTATACTGTGGCAAGAATCCTTGTGGTCTGCAGTTGCCCATCTTTATTTTCATCAGTCTTTGACCTCAACTGTGGTCTTCACTGAAATTCTTTCATCTGGCTACTTAACAGGGCGGCTAAAATATTCTTGGAATCTATCCTTGAGTGCATTTGTCTTGCAGCTTCCACTTTTCACTTTGCACCTGGATGTTGAGATTTCTTCCCTACCTCATCATTACATTCTGCGAGGGATTATGTAAAACCATAGCAAAAACATAATAAATAACAAAAGCATTAAAAATAAATTTGAATTCCCTGCTTGGAATAGGCCAGCAATACTTCTCTGTGATATTTGATTAAATTGCCAAGGTGTTGTTGTTGTATGTCTATAGGGAAATGAAGAAGATAAGGTTATGAAGAGGCTAAATGTCAAACTTTTTACATATGTGAGTGTGTTTGTGTACATGTGGGGGGTGGGGCACAAATGTACCATGGCATATATATGGAGGATAGAAGACAATGTTGGAGTGTCAATTCTTGTCTTTATAGATTGTGACAGTGTATCTTTCCTGCTGTGTAAGTCAGGCCAAGCTAGCTGCATGACAAGATCTCTGTCTCACAAATCCTCCATGGACACACTGAGATCTCAGTGGCCTGGCTTACTGTGCCCTGATTTCACATGGAGTCTAGGAATCTGATTGCCAGAATGGGAAAAGTGCTTTACTCACTGATATGTTTCCCCAGAACTCAACAATTTTTTATCTCAGAAATGAAAAACAGCAGGGTGAGATTTTGTATCCACATGAACCACATGTGAAGATTAATATTGATTATCAATTTGGCAGAATCATCCAGGAGACAGGCTTCTGAGCACGCCTATGAGGGGTTGCTTAGATGAGGTTAACTGACAGGGGAAGACCCACTCTAAATGAGGTCAGTGACACTTGAAATCCTAGAGTGAATAAAAGGAGAAAAGCTAGACTAGCACAAGCATTATTTCATCACTCACTCAGTCCTGACTGCAGATTCCATGTGACTAACTATATCCTCCTGCTCCTTATACAGTCACTCCCTTCCCTACCTTGAGAGACTGTGCTTCCTAGAACTGTCAGCCAAATAAACCTTTCCCTCCTTAAGTGGTTTTTGTCAGGTATTTGGTCATGAAAACAAAACAAATAGCCAATATACCATACTGCAAAGAAGATGTCCCCACTCTTCTTTAATAAAAAAATTAATTTTCATTACTCTTCCAATGGGAGGAAAAACTCAGTATTTTACATTTAGCATACTTTCGAGCCATACCCCTCTTTGTGTTCATTTTCAAAGTCTCATTTTTTTCTTCAGTACTACCCCTTCACTCTATTCACTGTAAGAAAACATGATTTCATTTCACAGAACACATGGGAATCTCCTGATAAGTCATCAGTTTAGGTCCTGTGATGGTTAGTTATCATATTGAGATTCAGGAATGTCAAGGCATACCTTTGTGGATATCTGAAGGGTGTTTCCTGTGAGAATCAACTGAGGAAGGAGGTGCATGCTGAAGTCGAAGCTGAAGCTGGTACAGTAGCTCCATCTGGAGATGGGTAGCACCTTCTGAGTGAGAAAGAGAACTAGGAAGCCCTGATGAGTATTGTCTGCCATCTCTCTACTCCCTGACTCACTCTGATGTGAGCAACAGCCACATAACTCTATGGCTACCTTGCCTCTCAAACCAGGAGCCAAATTAAATCTTCTCTCACTTAAGTTATTCTGTCACGTGTTTGGTCACGATAGTAACCAGTACCAGTGAAAATTTTAAGAGAATACTTCCCCCCACCCTCTCTCTGAGTGCTGTGCACCAAACCATAAAATATTTCAGTCATCTCTTAATTTTATAAAGCAAAAATGGTAGATAAGTTCTAGATAATAAGATGAATGCTAGCTGTTATTCTTAGAGTTTTATTGCTGTGAAGAGGCACCATGACCACAGCAACTCTTACAAATACAAATGTTTAATTGGGACTGGCTTATTCTTCAGAGGTTTAGTCTGTTATCATCATGGTGGGAAGCACGGTGGCACACAGGCAGACATTGTACTGGAGAAAGAGCCCAGAGTTCTATATCTGGATTGGCAGGCAGCTGGATGAGAATGAGCCACTGAGCCTGGCTTAAACTTCTGAAACCTCAAGGCCAGCCCCCAGTGACACACTGTAACAAGGCCAGGTATCCTAATCTTTTCTAATATTGTCACTCCATATGAGCCTATGGGGCCATTTTCATTCAAACTACCACACTAACTTCATTGAAATCCCCTCACCATTCTAAACTTACTAAGAATATTGTTTTCAGGGCTGGAGAGATGCCTCCACAGTTACAATTACCAGTTGTTTTTGCACAGTACTGGGGTTTGGTTCCCATCATGCATATGCTCACAACTACTTCTAACTCCAGTTCCAAGTATCAGATGCCCTCTTCTGCCTTATGTTTACACCAGGCATACAAGTGCCACATAAACATACATGCAGGTAAAATGCTCATACACATAAAATGAAAAATTAAAAAGAATATTATATTGTGTTTAAGAGAGAAAGAGATGGGAGGGGTAGGCCAAATGGGACCTCTGAGAACTGCCTAATTGTAGACTTGTCAAATCTGTTATGAATTTTAAAAGATATATATGATAAACAAAGCTGATAAAGGTCATCTCAATTTCAATAGTTTTTCTTTGCAAAGCGAGAACTTTATGTCTGAAACTCTGTTTTTAGAGAAGCTACATCTAGCAGCTACTTTTCATGTCCCTGATACTCCCATTTTTAAGTACCTTCATGGCCTCCTGTTCTATTCAAATTTCCTCTTTTTTATGTAATATGCTTTATCTTTTCATGAGATCAATAGACTCCTGTAAATTCTTTTAGTATTATAAATTCTTAATTTATCCTTTCATTGTGGGATATTTTCTTATGGCTTTATTATAATTAATAATTAAGTTTTAAAAAGACCCCCTTTTGAGTCTCACATTAAAAATACACTACAGTTAAAAACATAATAAAATAAACATTAAAATGGAATGAAATATTTAAAAGCTCAGCAAATGCATCAATAAACCAATGGGAAGAAACTTCCTTCACTGAGGCTGCTGAGAAGAGAAACCTGTAATCACATTTGGTGGGGCCTTATTTCAAAAAAGTTTCTTTTTTTGATCACCTCCTGGTCTTGTGCCTTTTACTTTCTTGATTATTATTAGTTGATCTGTCATTTTGAAGGATGAATGGAAAAAAAATAAGGGACTTTGAACTATCTGAATGGAGACCTCGCTCCTCAAACAAAGTAACATTAGTAAATGTACTTAATAGTCTTTTAATAGCTGAATTGGATGACTCTATGTCTGGCTTGATTTGACTAGATTTAATTTATATGATGCCTTCGGCATAATTAATTAGACAGTGTACTTTACTTAATGCCATCATTAGTTGCTGAAGACAATGATAACAAGAGCGGTATTCAGATTTTAGGTCTCCTTTGCCATTCAAATCAAATCAAATTTTATTTTTCCAATATGTAAAATGATCCTCTATAAACTGATAGTCACAAAGTTTGAACTGGTCTATGAACTAATGCCTGATGCTACCTCAAAATCACTGAAAGGAGCAATCATCTCAGAAATCATTGAACATTAATAAAGAACAAAAATTCTTAGGTAAGAAACAATGATATTTTGTGTTGTCTCTAAAAATAATAGATGTAATATTTTGTGATGGAAATCATAATTAAAGACTGAGTACACAGTTATAAGGGTGTCTGTTTATAACTGTGTCCAATGGTATTTGTTTTACTTAAGAGGAAAAGCACCCCTAAAGCTGACTCAAATATCTAGAAACCAGAACCTTCATATGTTCACTTAGCTACAATTAATTAGACACTTCTCTAGTTCAGCAGCCAGAGTACAGTTTCAGTCTTACATTTATTCCCTAGACTCCATTTTTACTCATCCTGGAATTTTAGGTCATCAATATTTTTCCTATTATCTAGTAATAAGGAAATCCAGGAAGTTAGCATTATCATTAAATAACCTGGCAAATTTTGATGTACATGTTTATATTAATACTATTAGTAATTAGTTGATTAATGATCAATAATATTATTAGTTATTGTTTGGTTAATAATTGGTGCTGATATAATTATACTGTTTCTTTGGTGAAAATGTATCAACTGAAACAAACCAAATAAAATATCAATGTTACATTGACAGCCACCATTTACAAGACACAGAGCAACATATAATCTGGGTCTCAAAAACATCAAGAAAATGTGAGAAAGCAGAAAGCTGAGGCTGCCTTTGATAAAGACATTACACATCAGAGGTGAATGTGGGTCCCTGGTTATTCTTTGAGGGGAATAAGTGATACCTGGCTCACAGCCCCCTGGAAGTCAGGCTGTGCAAAGGGTGTTCACCTTTATTCCTCCATAGATATATTTAATAAGGAAAGCTACACCTCCATTTCACTATTATTTCATAGTCAGCTCTTTGCTTAGGAAAGAAATTAGTTCCCTGAAAGGCTTCCTAGTCATTAAGCCAATCCTTCCAACCAATTCAAGTGTCATGGATCAACTGAGCATTAGCTTCTATGTGAAGTGACTGCTAGAAATGTAGATATACCTCATCTATAGCATCTATATGAAACTACTTTTTAAACTGACAGTTGCATACTGTATTCATCACGGTTCTGTAGACTGACAGAACTTATGGAAAGAATCTATCTCTGTGTCTCTGTGTCTCTGTCTCCACTTCTCTTCTCTTCTCTTCTCTTCTCTTCTCTTCTCTTCTCTTCTCTTCTCTTCTCCTCTCCTCTCCTCTCCTCTCCTCTCCTCTCCTCTCCTCTTCTCTCTCTCTCTCTCTCTCTCTCTCTCTCTCTTCCCCCTCTCTCTCAGAAATTATTGGAGTGACTGACAGGCTGCAGTGCAGCAGTGGATATTTATGAATGGAAAGTTTAAGAATCTAGTAGCTGCTCAGTCCCACGAGGCTGGATGTCTCAGCTGGTCTTCTGTATATGCTGGAATCCTAAAGAAGTAGACTCCAATGCCATTGAAAGAGTAGATGTGCTGACAAGGTAAGGGCAAGTAGGTAAAGAATGAACATACCCCCTTCCGTCTTTGATTGTCCTTATAAAGGCTTCCAGCAGAAGGTGTGGCCCATATTAACAGTGTGCCTTCCAGCCTCCAGGGCTGGATTAAAGGTTTGTTTCTTCCAGCCTCAATATCCAGATCAAGGGCATGTTGTCTTCTTGCATCAAAATCCAAGTTACAAGTGTGCCTTCCGTTTCTTGACTATAGTTCATTCCAGATATAGTCAAGTCAACAACTAAGAACAGCCATCGTATAAACTATCAGTGGGTTCTCTAGCTGAGTCAAGTAAAATTATTATTTTCTTCTTTCTTTGTAATTGAATATAGATTCTTCTCCAACACAATACATCCCTACCACACTCGTCTACTTCTACTCCTCCCAGCTCTCCCCCATTTCCCATGTCCCTTCTCCCTTGAACCGACATCCCCTCCATCTCTCTTCAGAGAAGAGCAGGCCTCCAAGAGACAACAACCAAATAAAATACAATAAGACAAAGCAGAAGCCCTTGCACTGAGGCAGGGACAAAACAACCCAGCAGGAGGAAAAGAGTCCCAGAAGCAGACAAATTAGTCAAAGATACACTTGCTCCCACTGACAGTAGTCTCACAAAGACAACAAGCTAGCAGCCACAGCCTGTTCATAGAGGACCTGGTGTAGATCCATGCAGGCTTTGTGCTTGCCGCTTGAGTCTCTATGAGCCTGTATGTTCCCTGCTTAGCTGATTCAGTGGGACAGTTCAGTTCTCTTGGTGTCTTCCATCCCCTCTGACTTTAAAATCCTGTTTTTCTCCATTTTCCAAGGTCCCTGAGCTCCAAGGGGAGCGGCCCAATGGAGACTTCCAGTTTAGACTCTCTCTGCATAATGTCTGAGAGTGGGTCTCTGCATCTGCTCCCATCTGATGCCAGAGGAAGCCTCTCTGACAACTACTTGGCAAAGCACTCAGCTGTGAGTATAGCAGGAATATCATAAGAAATCACTTCATTGGGTTTTTCTTGGTTCTACCTGAGGTTTCATCATTATTCAGTCCAGTTCCTGGCCATCCAAGCAGTGCCCACATGGGCTCCCTCTCATGGCATGGGCCTCATGTTAAACCAAACATTGGTTGGCCTCTCCCACAAGTTCTGTGCATTGATTATCTCAGCACATCTTGTGGGAAGGAAAGATTTAGGTCAAAGGTTTTGTGGCTGGGTTAATGTTTATGTTTGTGTTTTGGTAGCATATAGAGTGTCTTCCAGCACCAGATTGGAACATAGGGATGAAGGTTCTGTGTTGGCACCAGCTCAACCTCTCTATGTTCAATTTAGCTATATGGATGTTGTCCCAGAAATAGAGTCCCACTGTGCATTTATGTAGAGCAACCCTCAATTCTAGCAGCAGCCTGGAATGTTTGGGGATCGCTGTGGAACCCTCCTCTGCCAATAACTCAACTGAATGCGGTCTAGTCCTGCCACTGGGAGCATTGCCTAGCTACAAGAGATGGCCAGTTCAGACTCCGTATCTCCCATAGCTAAAAGTCCTCACTAGGATCAAGAAGTTTCCACTGCATTAGGTTTCCACAGTGTACTCCAAATGTGCCCATTCCAACTTTCTCTCCCCATGCTCTCTCCCACCATTCCATCTCTCTCCTGTAGTGGATAGGCATCCCAGCATTGGCCTGGAAGTTCCAACCCCCACTGAGGCTTCGGTAATGGTCACACCCACAAGGCGGGGCAGAGGAGGAAGCAGAAGACGAAGGATCGGGAAGAACTCACTCTTTTGGTTCCGGGACGCCGGACGCGAGAGGTGGACCGAGCAGAGTTCTCCAGAGAACGCCGCCGCCGGACTACCCTCTACCTTGCCAGACTCTGCGACCTACCCCTTCATTTGTAAGTTACCCCACAAAATAAACTTCCCTTTTAACTACGTGGAGTGGCCTTAATAATTCCACCAATATCTGGCGCTCACGTGGGGCAAATTCCAAAGGCCCAGGCGGCTCGCTACCTCAGCCTCCTCCTGGCTGGCGGCTGGCGGGCACCTAAAAACGCCTGCAAAGTTCCATTTAACCAGGGGACGCCTACACGGTCCCATTCCCGAAAAAGGGAACAGCAAGTCGGGTGTCAGTTTCCTGGCTTAGCCCCCAGACCAGCGAAAACCGCTGTGAGTGAGGCATTCCCACTCCTCCCTGAGTGCCGGCTCCCTGCCACCTTGGCTCGGGTGGCTCCTGCCTTCAGCTGCCGCCAGCCAAGGTCACTAGCAGGCCTTGCTTTGGAGCTATACCAACGCCTCCTGCTGGCTGAAAAGTGCTACTGCACCCCCCAAAACCACGGAAAGGTAAGCTTCTTTCAAGTAAAAGTACTTGATAATTTTACACCTTAAAACTGACTAACAAATCTTGAGTAATTCTTGTAATATGGCTGACAACATTACCTCACAAGAATTTAAAAACCTTTTTGCCTGTATGATGAATGACATTTTCCTGGAAATATACGACCTCCCTAAGACATATCTGGCCTGTACCATTTTGACATTCATTGTAATAATTCACACAGTGTTCAAACACTGGTTTAATAGTAAGAACAAAGATGAGTCATTCTTGGGACTGATACAGGCTTTAAAAATTAGCAATGAAGACTTACAGAAAAAGATTCTCTTTCTGGAATCTGCTAACCAGGAATTACAGGTTTTAAAAGATAGCAATGAGGACTTACATAAAAAGATTTTCTCTCTGGAATCTGCTAACCAGAATTTACAAAACAAGCTTGTACCCAAAATTGCTTTTATTGATAATAAATATGAGTATTTAATGGATAGAACACTAACTCTCCAGAGTGAAGTTGTAGCTACTCAGACACTATATAAGGAAGAAAAATTATCATTACTTGATAAGATAAGGTCCATGGAATCATGTGTTTCAGAAGAACATAAAAACTTCCATGATTCCATGAAAAATCTGGAATCCCTTACAAGAGAGGAGGTTTACTCCCTGGAACAGACCCTAGGAGCTCGTTTACAAGCCCTGGAGGAAACTCTCAATAAACATGACAAGGGACCTAATAAGCAGAAGGGCAAGACCATACAGGTTGTAACATCTCCAAATGGCTCTCATACAATGGCTTATCCTGTTATCATCCATGAGAAGCCAGCAGATGACACATACCCCGAGCCATATACGACATATACATTACAACCAATTTCAACAAAGGACTTTAAAAATATAAAGGAAGCAGTAGTTACATATGGGATACACTCCACATATGTAAAACAGATGTTAAATTCGTGGTCTACCTCACATAGAATCATTCCAGATGACTGGCATCAGTTAATTTCAGCTGTTCTAGAATATAGCCAGCAGTTACAGTGGAAAAGCTGGTTGAGAGAAGAGGCAAGAAATTTAGAACAACAAGGTAAACTCAGAGGTTTTGAGGTCTCCCAAGATAAAATACTTGGTGAGGGATGTTTTGCTGACAGGAATGTACAAGCCATTTATGATGAGCATACAATATCCCTATGCCGTACAGCAGCTCTAAATGCTTGGGAAAAAATTCCAGAACCTGGAAAAGCAACTGAGGTATACACAAAGATATTTCAGGGACCACATGAACCCTTCACTGATTTTTTACAAAGGCTGAACACAGCTATAACAAAAGCTGTATCAGATAAAGAATTAAGAAAAGTATTAACTGAGTCCTTGGCATTTGACAATGCTAATGCAGAATGCAAAAGAATACTTACACCATTAAAGATCAGATCAGCTCCTTTGGAAGAATGGATTCAGTATACTAATGGTGTTGAATCTTTTAACTACAGTAATGAGGCTTGGATAGGAGAGACAAATCCCAGAGGTGAAAGAAGGCCCCGTGGTACCAAATGTTTTAGATGTGGTACACCAGGTCATATAAGTAAAAACTGTACATGGGGTAATCCTAGAAGTAATACTCCTTCTAGGAATAGCCTAAACAGGAGACCCCAACCACCTCCTGGATTATGTAGAAGATGTGGCAAAGGCCGACATTGGACAAGTGAGTGCAGATCAAAAATAGATATACAAGGCAACCCTTTACTGGCGGGAAACGCCTCAGGGGGCCTCTTGCAGGCCCCCAAATCAAATGTGGTAAGAACATTCCCGGCCACTGTGGAAGACATTCCTCTCCAGGACAACTGAATAAACCAATGCCTATTGTAAAAACCAATACTGCAATGGATGATAAAACAGCTCTGATAGATGAATCACAGTTTACAAAGAACCCAATAAAACAAATATTTTGGCAGACTTCCATAAATGAACAAAGACCAAAGCTTAGAATTCGAATTAATGGCTTGGTTCTGGAGGGCCTGGTAGACACAGGTGCAGATGTGACTGTAATTACACCAAAATCATGGCATCCAAATTGGCCTCTTCAAGAGGTAGATGTCCAACTTTTAGGAATTGGCACCCTATCTCAGATAAAACAGAGTTCGAGATGGGTCGAATGCATAGGGCCAGAAGGACAGAGAGGAAGGCTGAAGCCATATGTAGCGAATGTAGCAGTAAATCTATGGGGCCGAGATCTGTTACAACAGTGGAATACCCAGATTAAAATTCCTACACTCTCAGAAAAGGAATACAGGCCAATGCATGTTTCTAGGAATAATATCATAACATGCTATAAAAACCAGTCACCAACCATTCAGGCTGTACACAAACAGATCACAACTGCTGTTGAACTCTCAGAAGTACCAACTGCCTTACCTTTAAAATGGCTAACTAATAAACCTGTCTGGGTTGGACAGTGGCCTTTGACAAAAGAGAAGCTACAAGCTTTAGAACAACTGGTTCAAGAGCAGTTAAATGCTCAACACATTGAAGAATCTACCAGCCCTTGGAATTCTCCTGTATTTGTTATTAAAAAAAAGTCTGGTAATTGGAGAATGCTGACAGATCTGAGAGCTATTAATAAAGTAATTCAGCCAATGGGCTCCCTACAGACTGGGATGCCCTTGCCTTCTCTGCTACCCAAAGAATGGCCTATAATAGTAATTGACTTAAAAGACTGTTTCTTTACCATACCATTACAAGAAAATGATAGAGAAAAATTTGCCTTCACAGTTCCTAATTATAACAATTCTCAGCCAGTCAAGAGATATCAATGGAAGGTCCTCCCACAGGGAATGTTAAACAGCCCTACCTTATGCCAATACTTTGTGCAAAAACCATTGGAGATAATTCGTGTGAAGTTTCCACAATCCATAATTTATCACTATATGGATGATATCCTATTAGCTGATCCAAAGTTAGACACATTAGAAAGCATGTTTGAAGAAGTAAAAAAAGTTTTGCCTCGCTGGGGACTGCAAATTGCTCCTGAAAAAATACAAAGAGGAGATTCTATTAATTACTTAGGATATAAGATAGAGTTACAAAAAATTAGACCCCAAAAGGTACAACTGAGGAGAGATCGATTAAAGACTCTTAATGATTTTCAAAAGTTGTTAGGAAGCATTTCCAACTTATTGGGTATCATGGGAATACCCAAAGATGGACTACAAAATTTGGCTAATACTCTAGAAGGGGACAAAGAATTAAATAGTCCTAGAGAATTATCAGCTGAAGCTGAGAAGGAATTGGCTCTAGTAGAAAAGACAATTCGAGAAGCACATGTGGATCGTGTGGATCCAGAACTTAAATGTATTCTTGTCATATTCCCCTCCAGACATTCCCCCACAGGTATTTTGATGCAGAGGGAAGATATTATATTGGAATGGATATTCCTACCACGTAAACCAAATAAGAAATTAAAGACTTATATAGAAAAGATCTCTGATTTGATTCAAAAAGGTAAATTAAGACTTCGTCAGTTGACAGGAATGGACCCAGCAGAAATTGTAGTACCTTTAACTAATGAGGAAATTTCGTCACTATGGAAAGATAATGAATACTGGCAGAGAGCCTGCAGTAACTTTTTGGGAGAGATTAACAACCATTATCCCAAAAGCAAGAGAATAGAATTCATAAAGAAGACTGAATGGGTCCTTCCTCACATTGTACGACACAAGCCAATTTCTGGAGTCCTCACATTCTATACAGATGCAAATAAATCAGGGAAAGCAGGATACAAATCAGGAGACTTAAGTAAAGTGGTACAAAGTCCATACAGCTCTGTACAAAAGGCAGAACTGTATGCCATTCTTATGGTACTGATGGACTTCACAGAACCCCTCAATATAGTCACTGACTCTCAATATGCAGAGAGAGTTGTTTTACACATTGAAACTGCTGAATTTATTCCTGATAACACAGAATTAACTTCATTATTCATACAATTGCAGGAAATCATCAGAAAAAGGGAACATCCTATATATATAACACATATCAGATCCCATACAGGTCTGCCAGGACCTCTAGCACAAGGTAATGATGAGATTGATCAGTTACTAATAGGTAATGTGCTAGAAGCCTCAGAATTTCATAAGAAACACCATGTAAATAGCAAAGGTTTGAAGAAGGATTTCTCCATTACTTGGCAACAAGCTAAGGATATTGTGAAAAAATGTCCTACTTGTTCCTTCTATAACCAAACTCCATTACCTGCAGGAAGCAATCCAAAGGGTATACAGAGAAATGAAATTTGGCAGATGGATGTGTTTCATTTTGCAGAATTTGGAAGATTAAAGTATGTACACCATACCATTGACACCTATTCAGGATTTCAGTGGGCAACTCCTATGAGTTCTGAAAAGGCTGATTCTGTGATTACACACCTATTAGAAGTTATGGCCATCATGGGAATACCTGTACAAATTAAGACAGACAATGCCCCAGCATATGTCTCCAATAAAATGAGACAGTTCTTTGCTTATTACAATATAAAGCATGTTACAGGTATACCACACAATCCCACAGGCCAAGCAGTCATAGAAAGATCCAATCGAACTTTAAAGGATATGCTAAATAAACAGCAACAGGTAACAATGACTCCTAGAAATAGAGTGCATAGTGCTTTATTAACCTTGAATTTTCTCAATGCTGATGAGAAAGGAACAACAGCTGCGGAGAGACATTGGACGACAGACAAAACTCCTGAGCTAAACCAACCGGTTTATTTCAAAGATGTGTTGACCTCAGAATGGAAACCTGGATATGTCCTACGTTGGGGAAGGGGTTTTGCTTTTGTTTCCACAGGAGAAGAAAAGCTATGGATACCAACAAAATTAATAAAAATTCGATTCGAACAGGAGAAACCCCTTGATGAGGAGAAATAAAAGATCATCCACCAATATGACATCTCTTCAGGTTGTAAGAAAAATTTAACAATCAAAGGTTGGGGTAGGGTTCTGTTTTTGTCTTTCTAGGATAATGGAAATACCCATCTTCCAGAAATCATAAGGCCTTGGATATCCGGATGTTTACAGCAGAAAGAAAGAATCTATTGGTACCAATCTACACAGGCAATCTCTGAAGTCTCCAGAAGGAAGATGGGGCCCCAACAACGACAACAACTCTACCCAATCCAGAATGATGCCATGGTAATCATCATCATACTACACTTCTTGCCAAAATTTCAGACAGCCTTACCCATTACTCTGAGAGTTGCTGCAGAATCTACAGTTAGTCTACCTGAGATTTAACTATCTGAGCTTTCTCACAATACCCAACAGAGATACCATCGCTCCCTAAACAGCAGGAAGCAATTCTAAGAAAACGACGCCCCTTCTCCCTAAGGTTCATATTTCTCAGGGTTATGGTTCTAGGGTTGGGGGTGGAAGAAACTGTTAAACTCAGTACTCTCCTTAAGGAAAGAAAATATGTCTCAAAAAAAAAATGGGAAAAGAAGAAATGGAATGAATAGGTATAAGATATTATGGTAGACTGTCATATACATTAGTAAACAAATTTAGTAATATAGCAGCCTTTGCACTGTTATGAATTCTTATATGTTGATAAAATTATAAACTTTTTACATTCCTATTTAAGATAATTTGTATATTGATACAAATACAGAACTATGTTTGTTATATTGTACACATATTTTTACTCTCATGTGAAATATTTGTATATTGATACAAATGTGAATTTATATCTGTCATACTGTATGTATGTTCTACTTCTGTTTAAGATATTCTGTATACTGATATATATTTAGGATTATTATCATATTGCATATTGCACTATACATTCCTACCTCTGTTAAAGTTATTTTGTGTATTGTCACAATTTAAAGTCATTGTCCTTTTACTGTACATCTGCTCACAGACTGTTTGCCTTATTTATAGGAAGCTTAGTCCTTAGGTTGTTTAGGTAGATAAGACTTACATAGTTATTGTCACCTATGCTTGTCATCTCTATAATTATGTTAGTTAGGTTATCCAGATTTATAAATACATAGGTCAGATGGACAGGTAATCTTCAAACATTTCATGGACCTAGAGAACATGGCATTTAAATAACTTAGAATTCTGTTGACATGAGACATAACTGCTCCTGGCAGCACCAATTTGATCCCGAGAGAATGTTGGGCTTCTAAGACATTTCCATTTGGAAGTTTGTCTTCTTGGCACAAAATGGCCTACTGGGCAAAGAACTGCCCTCGCCTCAACTGCTGACAGTACAAATGCTGTCCTTTCTGGACAAGTGGGACACAAGGAAAGCGACCACTATACTTTGCCAAGACAGGGTAAGATGGTCTTTCAGAATTCCTGCTTCTGAAAATGGTCTGTCAGATACTCTAGGCCTGTAGCCAATTTGAATGCACCAACGATACTGAGAAACATTAGGTGACTGTCCAGGCTGCTAGCTGTCTCTGTCTACTCTTGCAAGACTCCCGAAAGTTGCTTGCGTCCTTCTCTCATTTCTCAGATATTATTATATTCCTTCTCAGGTCTTTGATGAGGTTGGAGATTAGCAGTTATAGTTACAACTTAGTATATATACATATATAATATCTTAGATAGGATATATTAGGTATTAGACTCAGGTTCTTTAGGATAGGACACCTTTTGGAATGATCTTTGTAACACGCCACCTATCCATGCCCTAGACTTCCCTGGATTTTACTATGTGTTTTTTGCTTGATATTGTTTGTACTTATTGTAATTCCAACTTATCTAGGTCATTATCCCTCATTACTCCTGGACAATATTTGATAACCATCTCTTTGTATATAGTCTTGTATTAGGTTAGAACTTTCTTATTTAGACAAAAGGGGGAGATGTAGTGGATAGGCATCCCAGCATTGGCCTGGAAGTTCCAACCCCCACTGAGGCTTCGGTAATGGTCACACCCACAAGGCGGGGCAGAGGAGGAAGCAGAAGACGAAGGATCGGGAAGAACTCACTCTTTTGGTTCCGGGACGCCGGACGCGAGAGGTGGACCGAGCAGAGTTCTCCAGAGAACGCCGCCGCCGGACTACCCTCTACCTTGCCAGACTCTGCGACCTACCCCTTCATTTGTAAGTTACCCCACAAAATAAACTTCCCTTTTAACTACGTGGAGTGGCCTTAATAATTCCACCAATACTCTCCCACATCGTCCCTCCCACTCCTATCCCCACTTGCCCCCAGTCTACCCACAAAAAAATATTCTATTTTCCCCTGCACAAGAAATTCATGCCTTCTCCTAGACCCCTCCTCTTTACCTAACCTCTCTGGGTCTACAGACTGTAGATTGATTATCAATCATTCACTTAAGAACTAATAACCACTTATAAGTGAATAAGTACCTATATTTGTCTTTCTAGGTCTGGATTTCCTTACTCAGAAAGATTTTTCTAGTTCCATCTGTTTCCCTGCAAATTTTACAGTGTCATTTTTAACAGCTGAATAATAATCCATTGTGTAAATATACCACATTTTCTTATCTGTTTTTAGTTGAGTGACATCTAGGTTGTTTCCAGTTTCCGGCTATTGTGAATAAAGCTACAGTGGATATAGTTGAACAAGTGTCCTTCTGATAGGATGGAGTACCTTCTGGGTATATGCCCAAGAGTGGTATATCTGGGTCTTGAAGCAGATCAATATTCAATTTTCTGAGGAACCACCATAATGATTTCCATAGTGGCTGTACAGGTTTGCACTTATACCAGCAATAGAGGAGCATTCCCTTACTCCACATCCTTGCCAGCATGAGCTGACATTTGTGTTGTTGATCTTAGCCATTCTGACAGGTGTAAGATAGAATCTCAAAGTAGTTTTGATTTGCATCTCCCTGATGACTAAGGACATTGAACATTTCTTTAAGTATTTTTCAGCCACTTGATATTCTTCCATTGAGAATTTTCTGTTTAGGTCAGTATTCCATTTTTCCCCCCATCAGATGCTGTTTATTTAATACTCAATTTTATTGTGGAAGATTTGCCAACTTCAAAAATCTCCTTTATACCAAAGGGTAATTTTTAAAAAATATATTTATTTATTAAAATTTATTTCATTTTACATACCAACCCCACTTCCCCCTCCCTTCCCTTCTCCAGCCTTCTCACCTCCCTTCCACTCTACCCCCATCCACTTCTCAGAGTGGGTGAGGACTCCCTTGGTAGTCTACAAAGTCTGGCATACCAAGTTGAAGGAGAGCCTAGCCCCTCCCCAATGTATCAAGGCTGAGCAAGGTATCCACCACAGGGAATGGGCTCCAAAAAGTCAGTTCATGCACCTGGGAAAAATCCTGGTCTTGCTGCCAGGGACCCCACAAACAGATCAAACCACACAACTGTCACCAACATTCAGTGGGCCTAGTTCAGTCCCATGCAGGTTTCCGGGCTGTCAGTCCAGAGTCAGTGAGCTCCAACTAGCACTGGTCAGCTGTTTCTGTGGGTTTCCCCATCATGATCTTGACCCCTTCTTCTTCTTCTTCTTCTTCTTCTTCTTCTTCTTCTTCTTCTTCTTCTTCTTCTTCTTCTTCTTCTTCTTCTTCTTCTTCTTCTTCTTCTTCTTCCCCTTCCCCTTCCCCTTCCCCTCCTCCTCCTCCTCCTCCTCCTCCTCCTCCTCCTCCTCCTCCTTCTTTTTTTTTTTTGGAGCTGAGGCTTGAACCCCAGGCCTTGCTCTGCCCCTGAGCTAAATCTCCAACCCCACTTCTGATGTTTTACAATCTTGTATCTAAGCTGTTAACGCCCATTATGCTGGATACACAGACAAGGAGCTTCCCTTAAGCATTCAGGAGGGTGGAATCTTGAAGGAAATTAGCATAGGGATGATATCAAGGTCAAGGTCAGCAAGCAAGGCAAAAGTTACCCAAAACGGGAGCCAGGAACCTACAGGTCCCCGCTCCCCAGCTTTTACTTTAAAATGAGCTTCTGGCTGCAGTTCCTGGGCTTACGTTAAAGCTTGCCAAAGCTGGCCATATTGGGCTTTCAATCCCCATTGGCATCAGAAGGGGAGAGTTTTTCACAAAGGCCCAATAAGTCTCTGCCATGTTGGGCTTCAGCTGCAGCCACAGGGTGCACTCAGCACTCAGAAACCCAATGAAGAATTCCATCGTCCTGAGAAAAGACATAAGCAGAACCCTGAGCCCACACCAACACCAGATTGGGTCCCCTCCAAGTGTCAGTAGAAAGATCCTTCCATTGCTCTAGAGGGTGATTTGCAACAGGAGCCCTCCAGTGCTTATCTGTAGTGGATACTCCAGCAGAATCCACTGATAAAAAATTTTAAATATATAATACAAGGGAAAGAATAGAATGTGGAAAGGAGTGATGAGCCTCTAGTTTCCCCTTTTTGCTTTAGCAAAATATGTTTGTTTGGTTTTTTTTTTTAAATAGTTCAAATTTTTCTTTTCTTTTTTCTTTTTTAGATTAATTAATTTATTTTTCTATTATCAGCTTGATACAGTATAAATTCTTACTTTAATAGTGTAATGTTTCATTAAGGGTTGCTCAGTAATTGAGTAAAACCAAATCTTACTATAAGCAACAGTCATCCTAGGGTCCTCCATGCCATATATACAGCCTTATGGTTCTGTGGGTTGCAGTCTGATTGTTCTTTGCTTTCTATATAGAATCCACTTATGAGTGAATACATACCATGTTTGTCCTTATGGGTTTGGGTTACTTCATTCAGGATGATTTTTTTCTAGTTCCATTCATTTGCCTGGAAATTTCATGCTGTCATTGTTTTTCTCTGCTGAGTAGTATTCCCTTGTTTATATGTACCACATTTTCTTAATCCATTATTCAGTTGATGGGCATCTAGGTTGTTTCCAGGTTCTGGCTATTACAAATAATACATAGTTGAGCATGTATCTTTGTGGTAATGTTGAGCATTCCTTGGGTATATGTCCAACAGTGGTATGGCTAGGTCTTGAGGTAGTTGCATTCCCAGTTTTCTGAGAAACCGCCATACTGACTTCCACAGTGGTAGTACAAGTTTGCATTCCCACCAACAGTGGAATAGTGTTCCCTTGCTCTGCATCCTCTCCAACATTGACTGTCATTAGTGTTTTTGATCATAGCCATTCTGACAGGTGTAAGGTGGTATCTCAGAGTTGTTTTGATTTGCATTTCTCTGATGATTAAGGATGTTGAGCATTTCTTTAAATGTTTTTCAGTCATTTGTGATTCTTGTTTTGTGAATTCTTTGTTTAGCTCTTTAGCCCACTTTTTAATTGGATTGTTCAGTATTTGGATGTCTAATTTCTTGAGTTCTTTATATACTATGGAGATCAATCCTCTGTCAGACATGGGGTTGATGAAGATCTTTTACCATTATGTAGACTGTCTTTTTGTCTTATTGACCATATCTTTTGCCCTGCAAAAGCTTCTCAGTTTCAAGAGGTCCCATTTATTAATTGTTGTGCTAAGTGTTTGTGCTGTTGGTGTTATATTTAGGAAGTGATCTCCAGTGCCAATGCATTCAAGAGTACTTCCTACTTTTTCTTCTATTAAGTTGAGTGTAACTGGATTTATGTTTAGGTCTTTGATCCACTTGGACTTAAGTTTTGTGCAGGTGACAGATATGGATCTATTTGTAATCTTTTACATATTGACATCCAGTTATGCCAGCACCATTTGTTGAAGATACTTTCTTTTATCCATTGTATAGTTTTGGCTTCTTTGTCAAAAATCAGGTGTTCATATATGTGTGGATTAATGTCAGGGTCTTCAATTCAATTCCATTGGTCCATATGTCAGTTTTTATACCAGTATCAGGCTGTTTCTATTGTAGAGCTTGAGGTCAGGAATGGTGATGCCTCCAGAAGTTGCTTTATCATACAGGATTCTTTTAGCTATCCTGGGTATTTTGTTTTCCATATGTAGTTGAGTATTATTCTTTCCAAGTCTGTGAAGAATTGTGTTGGGATTTTGATGGGGATTGCATTGAATCTGTAGATTGCTTTTGGTAAGATTGCCATTTTTACTGTTAATCCTACCTATACATGAGCATGGGATATCCTTCCATTTTCTAATATCTTCTTCAATTTCTTTCTTTAGAGATTTAAAGTTCTTATCAAAAAGTTCCTTCACTTGTTTAGTTAGTGTTATCCCAAGGTATTTTATATTATTTGTGGCTATTGTAAAGGGTGATGTTTATCTGACTTCTTTCTCAGCCCTTTTATCATTTGTGTATAGGAGGGCTACTGATTTTTTTTTTTTTTTTGAGTTGATCTTGTATCCTGCCACTTTACTGAAGCAGTTTATCAGCTGTAGGAGTTCCCTGGTAGAATTTTTGGTGTCACTTATGATACTATCATATCATCTGCAAATAGTGAAAGTTTGACTTCTTCCTTTCCAATTTGTATCTCTTTGATCTCTTTTTGTTGTCTTATTGCTCTAGCTAGAACTTCTAGTACTATATTAAATAAATATGGGGAGAGTGGACAGCCTTGTCTTGTTCCTTATTTTAGTGGTATCGGTTTGGGTTTCTCTCCATTTAATTTGATAGTGGCTGCTGGCTTGCTATATATATAAATTGCCTTTATTATGTTTAGGAATATTCCTTGTATTCCTGATCTCTCTAAGACCTTCATCATGAAGGGGTGTTGGATTTTGTCAAAGGCTTTTCAACATCTAATGAGATGATCATGTTTTTTTTTTTTTCAGTGTGTTTATATGGTGTATTACATTGACAGATTTTCGTATGTTGAACCATCCTTGCATCCCCAAGTAGGGATGAAACCTACTTGGTCATGTAGGATAATTTTTTTTTGATGTATTCTTGGATTTGGTTTGCCAATATTTTGTTGAGTATTTTTGCATCAATGTTCATGAGGGAGATTGGCCTGTAATTCTCTTTCTTTGTTGCATCTTTGTTAGATTTGGGTATCAGGGTAATTGTAGCTTCATAGAAAGAGTTTGTTAGCATTCTTTCTGTTTCTATTGTGTGGAACAATTTGAAGAATATTGGTATTAATTCTTCTTTGAAAGTCTGGTAGAATTCTGCACTGAAACCGTCTAGTCCTGGGCTTTTATTGGTTAGGAGACTGATGACTGTTTTTCTTTCTTTAGGGGTTATTGGTCTATTTAAATGGTTTATCTAATATTGATTTAACTTTGGTATGTGGTATCTATCCAGAAAATTGCCCATTTCTTCCAGATTTTCCAATTTTGTGGTGTACAGGTTTTTGAAGTATGACCTGATGACTCTCTGGATTCCCTCAGTGTTAGTTGTTATGTCTATCTTTACATTTCTGACTTTGTTAATTTGGGTGCTCTTTCTTTGCCTTTTGGTTAATTTTGCTAGGGATTTGTCTATCTTGATGATTTTTTCTAAGAACCAACTCTTTGTTTCCTTGATTTTTTTGTATTGTTCTTTTGGTTTCTATTTTGCTGATTTCAGCCCTCAATTTGATTATTTCCTGGCATTTTTTTTCTGGGTGAGTTTGTTTCTTTTAGTTCTAGCACTTTCAGTTGTGCTATTAATTCATTGGTATGAGATTTCTTCATCTTCTTTATGTGTGCATTCAGGGACATGAATTTTCCTCTTAGTACTGCTTTCATAGTGTCTCATAAGTTTGGGTATGTTGTACTTTCATTTTCATTGAATTCTAGGAAATCTTTAATTTCTTTCTTTATTTCTTCCTTGACCCATTGATGTTTCAGGTGAGAATGATTCAGTTTCCATGAGCCTGTAGGCTTTCTATAATTTTTATTGTTGTTGAAGTCTAACTTTAAGGCATGGTGGTCTGATAAGACACAGGGGGTTATTCCAATGTTTTCGTATCTGTTGAGGTTTGTTTTGTGACCAAGCATGTGGTCGATTTTTGAGAAGGTTCCATGGGGTGCCAAGAAGAAGGTATATACTTTTGTGTTAGGATGGAATGTTCTGTAGATATCTATTAAGTCCATTTGAGTAATAACATCTGTTAGGTCCTTTATTTCTTTGTTGAGTTTCAGTCTGGTCGATCTATCTTTTGGTGGGAGTGGTGTGTTGAATTCTCCCACTACTAATGTGTGGGGTTTGATGTGTGTTTTAAGCTTATTAGTGTTTCTTTTATGAATGTGGGTGCCTTTGTATTGTGGCATAAATGTTCAGGATTGAGACTTCATCTTGGTGTATTTTTCCTGTGATAAATATGTAATGTCCATCCTGATCTCTTTTGATTGATTTTAATTTGAAGTCTATTTTATAGATGTAAGGATAGCTACACCAGCTTGTTTCTTAGGTCCATTTGCTTGGAAAGCTTTTTCCCAGCCCTTTACTCTAAGGTTGTGTCTGTCTCTGAAGTTAAGATGTGTTTCTTGTATGCAGCAGAAGGATGTATCTTGTTTTCTTATCCATTCTATTAGTCTGTGTCCTTGTATAGGTGTGTTGAGACCATTGATATTGATGGATATTAATAACCAGTGATTGTTAGTTCCTGTTATTTTTGTGGTTGTGTTGTGTTGTCCTTCTTTGGTGTTTGTTGGTGTGGGATTATCTATTGCCTGAATTTTCATAGGTGTGTTTTGCTTCTTTAGGTTGGATTTTTCCTTCTAGTGCTTTCTGTAGGGCTGGGTTTGTGGACAGATATTGTTTAAATCTGGTTTTATCCTGGAATATTTTGTTTACTTCATCTATGGTGATTGAGAGTTTTGCTGGGTATTAAAGTCTAGGTTGGCATCTTTGGCCTCTTAGTGTCTGCATAATATTTGTCCAGGACCTTCTAGCTTTCATGTTCTCTATTGAGAAGTCTGATGTTATTCTGATGGGTTTGCCTTTATATGTTATTTGGTCTTTTTCCTTTGTGGCTCTTAATAATATTTCTCTGTTCTGTATGTTTAGTGTTTTGATTAATATGTGGCAACGGGACTTTTATTTTTTTGATCCAGCTTATTTGGTGTTCTGTAACATTCTTGTATCTTCATAGGTATTTCTTTCTTTAGGTGAGGAAAGTTTTCTTCTATGATTTTGTTGAATATGTTTTCTGTGCCTTTGAGTTGGTATTCTTCTCCTTCTTCTATCCCTGTTATTCTTAGGTTTGTTCTTTTCACGGTGTCCCAAATTTCTTGGATGTTTTGGGTTCCTACTTTTTTGTCGTTAGTGTTTTCTTTGACTGATACATCAATTTTCTCTATTGTGTCTTCATTGTCCGAGATTCTCTGTTCCATCTCTTGGATTTGGTTGCTTATGCTTGTTTCTGTAGTTCCTGTTCATTTAGTCAGGATTTTTATTTCCAGCATTCCCTCAGTTTGTGTTTTCTTTATTGTCTCAATTTCATTTTTCAGATCTTGGATTGTTTCCTTCCTCTGTTTAATTACTTTTTCTTGGCTTTCTTTGATTTCTTCCAATTTTTTGTTTGTTTTTTTCTTCCATTTCTTTAAGGGAATTTTTTTTTTTATTTCCTCTCTAAGGGAGTTTTTCACTTCCTCTTTAATGGAGTTTTTCATTTCCTCTTTAAGGGAATTTTTTATTTCCTCTTTAATGGAATTTTTCATTTCCTCTCTAAGAGAATTTTTATTTCCTCTCTAAGGGAGTTTTTCACTTCTTCTTTGATGGAGTTTTTCATTTCCTCTTTAAGGGAATTATTTATTTCCTCTTTAAGGGAGTTTTTCATTTCTTCTTTAAGGGACTCTATCATCTTCTTAGTCACTTTTTGGGGTTTATTTCTTCTGCTTCTTCTGCCTTGGTATGTTCAGGTCTTGTAGGTGTAGAATCACTAGGTTGTGATGTTGTCATATAGGTCTTCATGTTGTTGCCTGTGTTTTTGCACTGCCGTCTACTCATCTCTTCCTCTGTCCAGTGCAGGCAGTGTCTGTGTCTGAAGGTACCTTTCTTGTTAGTCTTGGTTCATTAGGATTTCTTTGTTAAATTGGTGCTGTTGGGCTCTGTTTCTTCGGAATCAGCTTAGTCAAATCAGTGTTAGTGGGTTCTGTCTCTGGGAGCAGTTGTTCCCAATTGGTGTAGGGTGTGCTTATGGTTTTAGTGGTTGTTAGGTTCATAGGGGTTAGTTTTTTTGTTTGTTTTTTATTTTGGGTTTTTTTTTTTTTTTTTTTTTGAGGGGCGGTAGGGAAAGGTAGCTGTCTGGTCACTGGGACTCCAATGGGTAGGGCCTAGGAGTTAGAGACCGATCTGGTGGTCTGGAGATGGGAGCTTACCTGTTCTCAGTAGGCGAAGTGTATACTTAGGATTCTGGTGTTCTGGTTTGGTGGCTGGGTGGTGCCTTCTTTTGTGTTCTCAGGTCACATTTTGCTCTTTCGTCAACTCCTCAGCTGCTCTTGTTTCCTCAGATCGCAAACTGTAGGTTTCTGATTCCTCTCCTGGATGGATTTTAGCGGAGTAGGGTAGTCTCAGTAATACCTCCAAATTGTTGGGTTTCAGATCTGTTCTGGTCTTGTCCCAAGGAGATGGCTCCTTCCCCAGCTGTTGGGATTAAAGGCGTCCCTGTTCCAAGCTCTTGATTAGGAGCTTGTTTTCACTAACTCCTCAGTGGATGGTAGCTCAGTTTCTGGTTTTTATTACAATTGCATCTAGGCCGCCACCACATCGCTGGGCCTACCTCCCTCTGTGGCCCCGGCTGCTCCCCTTGCTGAATTCTTAGTTTCAGATTCCTGGCACCCAAAAAATAGAAGATAGGTTGCCTTTTGTAGTTCATTATAGCAAGTCTGGAGACTCTCTGCCATATAAAACACACTCATCCTTAAATACATGCTGTCCACTTCTTACACTGCTTATTAACACTCATGGATAAAAATGAATTTAGGTTCCTTATAAAGGAACTTAACATTTTTCTTTAACTGATTTTCTCATTAACCTCCAGATTTTAATAAGCCTTCATGCTAACCTATCAATCATTTTCATTGCCTAAAACTCTTTTGTAATTTTATTTAAACCATTCAGTGAATCACATTCTTAAAACATGTAGCCTTCTTCTAACATAAATAATAAAATTTACATAAAATTAGAAAGGATGGGAGGTTCTGCTGTGTTTACTATGAAAAGATCTGTTTTATACATAGAGGGAAAATATCTTACAGCTACTATGGATGAGAATTGAACATATTCAGTGAGTTATAGTTTAGATTAACTTGTTATTTACATTGAGGCTTTCATTTTTTCAGCAGGGATGTTTAAAAATGAATTTTAAGAACCAACTGCCAACTTATTCATTTCCATTGATTTATAGCCATGCTTAGGGAACTGAGAAACTTGATTAAAATTACTTGCTGTTGTATTTGTCATCCTCAACTATAAATTTTGTAGGCGTTTAATACTTCCTTTTGCTTTAATATAAGCTGAGCCTTTCATTTGCTTTTACTCACAAGTGGAGTTGAGCAGAAGGAGGAGGTACCTGGCGTACACTTTATCAATTCCACTGGATCAAATTGTGAGTTTCATGAAGGGTGCTACTTCCAGGTGCCTTCCACCCCAGATGCCTTCTGCCCCAGGTGCTTTCCACCCCCAGGTGCCTTCTGCTCCAGGTGTTTTCCACACCAGAAAGAGCCTCTTGGTCTTTATTTGAGCAACATCATTGTCCTTGCATTCTTTGAGTGACCAAAATTCCATCCAGCTACTCTGAGTATTTTTTTTTAAAGCAGCCCTCAATCTGGGCTCTGTATCTTCCCTTGTGGAATATAATTTTAGATATGGGTGAAGTAGTACAGGGTTATAATCATAGCAACCAGGCAGCTCAGCCAGGACAGTCATGAATTCAAGGCCAGCCTCTGCTCTGTAGTTAGATTAAAGCCATCCTGAGCTACCTAGAAAAAAAAAAAACAAACCTGCTTCAAAAGAAGTGAACCAAACAAACAATGAATCAAAATCAACTTTAGCAACTACCCTTATAAAAACAATTTACTCTCCAGCCATCTATTTCTGAAGAAGTTTCTCAGTCCAACTCTGATACTCAAGCACCTGTCCCTCTAGCAGCAACACTGGAGATTAAGTTCAAAGCCTGCCTCACTCTCCCTCTGAGTAGTTGCCATCCACTGATACTCACTGTGCCTTTTTGGTACACCCATGCTGAGTTTGACACTAGACCAATTTTATGTGAGACCCTTCTTGCACAGTTGCGATAGCCTTTCCTTTCTTACTTTTAGAATTATTTATTTTGTCACTTTAGAATAAAGCATCTCACTCTACCTTTTTTAAAAGGTATAAAAATATTACTTTTCTATTCCTGTGAACAACTAAATTGGCACTCTGAAAGCTGATTTTCCATAGCAATTCTGCACAGTCTAGCTAAATGATAAATGAAGACACTTATGAGTAAGTCGATGATCTTTACACACAAAGACATTAGGGAGAGTCAGCTTTTTAGAGGGTGTAGCTCCTGAGAGACTTCCCAAGCCCCAATCTTTTGCCCATGCCCACAATGGAGCACTAAGTAGACACAACATATTTGAAGAAGAAGTAAGCATAATCTTTGGAGGGAAAGAAGTATTGGAGCAGGGACATGGGAGGACATCGAAGGGGAGGGGACAGGACACGAACTTGAACAAAAACCATTACATACATGTGTGACATGCCCAATTTCCAAAGAACTTTGCAAAGGGAGATGCTATGCTAGTCCTTGTCTCTAGGGAAGACTCAGAATCAAGCATATAGACTTCTGCATCGCCAAGTAGACTCAGAATAATGCCATCTCCAGTCCCTCTCCAGGAGGGCTTTCTTAATTTAGGGATTATTCTCTTACAGTGTGTTCCACTGCATGTGGAAGTGCCATCTGTCGCACACAACATTAGGTTGTTGAGATTGAAGGCTGGAGCACCAGTGCAAGCTGTTGCTTTGGCTGCTGACTCTGTGATTCTTATTGAACTATCTGTTATTGATCCACAGACAATATGAATTATAAACATACCTACTTATATATAAATATCATGAATGTGATCATATATGAATATTTAAACATGCAGTCATATCTTTGAACATATACATTTTCAAATACATGAAGTATGTTTTTTTCCCAGTGATAGGCTTAGTGGTCCATATGGAAGTTAAAAATCCAAATATTCCTTACTTAACAATTTTGATTTACTCTATCTCTATTACACATCTTTAATTGTGGTACAGGTTTAATATTGCTTGAAGAAAATGTTAATATATAAAATAGATATCAAATAAGCATTTGATTATGTTTATGTAACTAATATCTTGATTTGATTTTTTAAATTTTTTTTATTTTATGTATATGAATGTTGTGCCTGCATGTAAATATGCTGTGGATATCGCTCTGTGTAAATAAAGTTCTGATTGGCCAGTGGCCAGGCAGGAAGTATAGGTGGGACAAGAGAGAAGAGAATTCTGGGAAGTAGAAGGTTGGAGAGAGACACCGCCAGCTGCTGCCATGAAAAGCAACATGTAAAGACACTGGTAAGCCACAAGCCATGTGGCAAAGTATAGACTAACAGAAATGGGTTAATTTAAGATAGAAGAAGTAGATAACAAGAAGCCTGCCATGGCCATACAGTTTGTAAACAATATAAGTCTCTGTGTGCTTACTTGGTTTGGTCTGAATGACTGTGGGACTGGCGGGTAAGAGAGATTTGTCCTGACTGGGCCAGGCAGGAAAACTCTAACTACATATATACATGTACCATATGCATGGCTCATATTTGCAGAGGCCAGAGGAGGGTTTCAAACACATTGGAACTGGAGCTACAGATAATTGTGAGCTGCTTTCTGGGCACTGGGAACAAGGTTCACTCCACATTCAGCAGGTACTCTTATCTGTTGAGCCATCTTTCCCAGCCTCATTTTTGGGATTTGAGATGCAGTGTGGTTATGTCACATGCTGCCCTGCAAATTCAAAGAGTAGAGAAACATCAGATCTGGAATCACAAGGAATTAAAAAAAATCAGAGAAAAGGGATTTCTGAAGTAACAAATATTCACTAGGAGAAAATCTATGGGGATTATACAGAAGTCTGCAATGATCATCAGGAAAACCTTTTGATGAGACATAACTTAGTTCACTAGACTTTCTGTATTAATAGTGAATACCACTTGACCAGGTCTTACTGGTGTTTCAAATTGGGTGAACTAAAGGATAATGAAGCATTCTAGTTTTGTTTCCATTGATGTGATAAAACACTCTGATTAAAAGCTTGAGCAACAAAGGGTTTATTTGCTTTATACTTCTAGATAATAGTCAATAATTACAGAGTGCCAAGGCAAGAACTCAAGCAGAAGCTTGAGTTAGAAATCATAGGGTGATGGTACTGGTTTACTTAGGGGTTTCATGCTTAGCTAGCTTTCTTATTCAACCTAGGACCACACATCTAGGAGTAGTTCCACCTAAACTGGACTGTACCTTTCTCCATCAATTAACAAACAAATCCATCACCCACAGACATGCCTACATGTCCATCTAGGCTAGTGGTTCTCAACCTGTGAGTTGAAACCCCTTTGTGCGTCTAACAACCCTTTCACTTGGGTTGCCATCAGAAAGCACAACTATTTATATTATCATTCATAACACTAACAAAATCACAGTTATGAAGTAGCAATAAAATAATTTTATGGTTAGGGGTCACCATAAGATGAGGAACTGTATTAAAGGGTCACATCATTAGGAAGGTTGAAGACCATTGCTATAGGCAATTCCTCAAGAGACTTTCTTCACAGATGGATCTAGATTGTCACGTTGATAAAGCTAGCTAGAACACAATTTAGAATTGTGGACATACAAAGCTAGTATGTTTTAGGATTGATGAACAGAGAAAGAAGAAAGCCTGGACACCATTCCAGCTGAAGAAGCTCTCTGTCTTTAGAACTCTGTAACACAGTTTCACAGTCTTCTTTCTCAAGTGGGCATTTACTGCAGAAACAGGTACCATGTTTTCCTTACATGTAGTGATAACCCTGAGATGGAGAATTAGGTTAGTTTCCTATCTCATCTTGCACATGTTAGGAAGTTTTAATTATGCAAGCATACAAACAGGAAAATTCATATTATTTTCAGCTACTAATTCCGTTATCAGGGACTGAATACATAATAATTGGCAAGGTTGCCTAAAATAGACTGGAGGAGGCAAGGAGATGGCTCAACTGGTAAAATATTAACCACACAAGCCTGATGATCTGAACCTAGAAAGAGAAAGGAGGAGAGAAAGAAGCAAAAGCTGTCCTCTGACTTCAACAAACACAACATGGCATATGCATAACTGCAACACACATGCATGCATGCACATATAACAACAACAAAGTCAATAATAATAACACTAACAAATTTAAAAATACAAGTCAATGGTCTCACCCAGTGTAGGATCAGGCATGCTAAAATACAGACATGCCAAGTAAAGAGGAACCCACATAGTTCAAGAAAATCTATGCCAGTTATACATCTGACAGAAGATTAATATCAGAATATATATACAGATGTATTATACACACACACACACACACACATATATATAAACAAAGAATTAAGAAAACAAATTACCCAATTCAAAAACAGGTTATACACCTGAACTACAAAAAAAGAGGAAAAGGTGGTTATGAAATACTTAATGTTTAAAAGCCTTAACAACTAGTGAAATATAAAATAAAATTGCATTTAGAATTCATTTCATCCAGTCTGAACAGTCAAGATGAAGAAAACAGCTGATAACAAGGCTGGTGAGGATGGAGGAGAGGAGTTCTCATTCCTCATTCACTAGTGATGGAATAAAGATCTGTGCAGCCACTGTGGAAATCAATATGGGAAAGTCTTCAAAATCAAAAAGATCTGTCACTTATCCCACCTCTACTACTCATCTTCATATGCGCAAGGGACATCTTGTTCTACAGAGACTTTCTCAGCCATTTTTATTGCTACACCATTCACAATAGCTAAGAAACGAAAGCAATCTAACTGCCTTTCAACCGATGAATGGATGATGGAAACATGATACATATACACTATGGAATATTATTAAGTTGCAACGAAAAATGAAATTTGCAGCTAAATAAATGAAACTAAAATATATTATACTTCGTGAAGTGTCCCAGAAGCAGAAAGGTAAGTGTTGCCATGCTCCCTGATTTGGGGATTCTAGCTAGTTTAAAATTTTTAAATGTGAGTACATAACCTGGAGTAAGCACAGAAATCAGGAAAATAAACAGTGACCATCGTGGTGGGCACAGAGGAGGAGCTCTAGAGAGGACATCCAGACAGAGGTGAAATGAAGTGGGGGATGGAAAAACTTGGGAGAGGGACCTCACCAGTGAAGGGAAGACTGAAGGCAACATTCAGGGTGAGGAATAGAGGAGCGATAAATAACACTGAGCATGTTTGAAAATGACACAGGGAACATCATTTTTTAAAAAAACTTTATTGATTCTATGTAGATTTCACATCATGCACCCCAATCCCACTCATTTCCCTGTCCCTTCATATCTGCCCTCTGCCCTTGCAACCTCCCTCTCAACTTAAAATAAAATTAAGAAGATAATCTCATTGTGGAAGTTGCAGTATGTCACAGTGAGTCAAACAGTTTACCCTTTAGTCCACACATCTACACTTGTTCCTTGCAATGAGTCCTTGGTCTGGTTTGAGGCCTCTGGCTTCTGCTACACTATCAAACTGTATCCTCACTGGGACTCCTCTTAGATATCCTGCTGCTGCCCTGTGGCATAGAGACCCTGCAGCTTTGGATCTGCAGGACCAGCTCCTTCACATGCTCCAGAAGTTCATAGATAGGATGCATGTTGGGGTATTCCACCTCAGCCCTAGATCTGGACCTGGATGGTAGCTGAGTTGGTTAGCCTGCCATTTCTCCCATATCCTCACCACCAAGGCAAGCTCTCCAGTACTGGGCCAGGTAGCTCACCCAATGCTGCAAGCATCAAGAGGTGGGGTCAGTTCCCTAGCTCTCATGCACTCAGGGCTGGCTCACCTGCACCCACATCAACGGGGCCAGCTCTACTGTGGTACTCAGGCACATGCAGGAAGTCAAGGACCCACTCTTCTGAGTGCTGCAGCTCATGAGAGGTAGAGCCCACCCTCCTGCTCTTATGTCTCCTAGGCTAGCTCTCCCACCTAGTCCAAGAAGAAGATCAGTGCCTGCAGAATGGAGACCCACATCTGACTAGACCTGCCCTACTGTGTTTATTTCCCATTATTAGCCTACCTGCTAATCTCTCAGTTGAATGTGGTACAGTTCAGCCATAAGACTGGACAACACTAGGTTGACTTACAGTTTTACCCATGTTGTACCTAACTTTGGCCAGAAATTTATTTCCTTTGGAAACTTTGGCTTGGACAAACACTTGAAGACACTCAGAGGCCCAGGCTGTCACCGTGCAGAGTAGGTAGGAAGAAGACACTAGAGCCCCACCCCCCAAATGCATGGCCAGCACACAATACAAGCTGCTATAATGTAAAAGTATAGGATGGAGAGACAGGAGAGAAAGAGAAGTTGGGCAGCTTGAGTACAATGAAGAGAGGTCGATCTGGAGAGGGTAGAAAGGAACAGCGTGATATTAGCATCCTGTGAAGCCACCTTAGTCATGGTGAAGTCCTTGCCCATGCTGCCACTGAGGGCCATGTCTGGTCTGTGGTCATGCAGCAGCAGGGGTCTGTGTCGATGTCCATAGCCCATGTTACTGTTAAAAGACATGTGGATTTCTCTGTTCTGGACTGCTGCCTGATGTCCAAGGGCTACACAGAGTTGGTCCCACTTCTCATTGGCTGCAGCAGAAGGGAGAGCTGCCGCTGTTCCTTGGAAATCATGTCATTTTATATTTACCTTAAAAGTGACCACTTGGAATGATAATACTCCTTCCAGAGCCATAGACTAACAAAAACCCTAATGCCAAGTATGGAAAACCTCCCTGAAGTTCTTCATCAGGGGACTCCCAAGACACTCAGAACCATAGAGTGCATTGTTGTTACCCTTGCTTGACTCTCAGAACTTGAAATTAATCCCCTATTGTTGAAAACACAACACACATCAGACAGAGGACTTGGAGGACTATAGCTGGCACTGATCCCAAAACTTTCTTCCTCAGAACTAGCTCCAGTAGTACCCAAGGGTGCTGTACGGGCTGCCATGGAGAAAAACAATGCAGCTGCGAACCCCGAGACACAGAGCCATGGCCATCTCAGGACAATGTCTTCAAGGATTCAATAGTAGCACTTAAATATTGAGAACAACCAGCAGCTAAAGGACAGATCAATAGAAGAGAATTTGTGCCTGGTACTGTAAACTAGCCACCAATCACTTTCTGGTGAGGTCATGTGCCCTAGAGGAGAACCTACTGCTGCCACTTTCTTAAAACCACTCCTAACTGCATCTGAAATACTTGTTTTTTGTCTTCTTTTATATTTTACCTAAAGATATGTGTGTCTCTTATCCCTCACCAAGGAAGCTTCTTCGGCAACAGACAGTAAACACTGTGTGTTAACTCTTATAAAGAAAATATTTAATTGGGGTAGCTCTTTTACAGTTTCAGAGGTTCAGTCCATTATTATTGTGATGGAGAGCATGGCAGAATGCAGGCAGATGTAGTGCTGGAAGAGTAGCTGAGAGTCCTACATATTGTAGGCAACAGGAAGTTGACTGAGACTCTGGTCTGTATCCTGAGCATAGAAAAGTTCAAAGCCCACCCCCACAAGTGACACACTTCCTCCAACAAGGCCATACCCACTCCAACAAAGCCACACCTATGTGCTTGTGGGAACCAATTACTTTCAAGCTACTACAATATGGGTGTCTAACCAACACCTGAAAGACCAACATCAGTTGATGTACCAACATAGATGGGGAAATCTCACAAGTCATTACCCATAGAAGAGCTACAGCTATAGGTAGTTAAAGCTGCTGAGAAAGAGTCCCCTGATAAGTTATGAAGTTCCAAGTGGTCAGCCATAAACACATACACATATGAACAACTCTAAAGTGACCAGTAGGGATGTGTGTGTGTGTATAAAATATATGTGAATGTATTACATATGTATATGTGTATATATATATATATATATATATATATATATATATGTGTGTGTGTGTGTGTGTGTGTGTGTGTGTGTGTGTATGTGTGTTTGTGTATTAGCAACCTATGTATCAGTATGTAAACAGCTCCATATATTTCATATAATATACAATACAATACATCATAATGCAAACTCAAGATATTTGTGTGCTTACAGTTGAGAAAAAGCAAGTTTTCAAATCTATTATATACCATTTACCTTGTCTATCAATAATACATATAATGCAGGTGTACACTGCTTGAATGCTCACTTTTGCAATCCTGTTTTTCTATGTTTAGTTCCTCATCAGAAGTCGAAGAACCTGTTCTCAGCTTCCTAAATATTTTCCAAGTTACATGGAAAACAAGTACAGTGCTGTATAACCCAAGTTCACTTAAGCTTTCGTTGTGACGGTGCAAGGATTAGAGAACCTCATTTTGAAAATTACAATTTCACATTTTCCTGTGACATGAGTCTGAAGTGACATGTTGTTATCACACTTCTGAAAGCATGGTCACAAAAATGTGTCTATGAGAAATTGAGATAAATAAAATGACCACACATACATAACTACAATTCAAAATATACACAAGTCAATTTGTCTGAGTTTATGACTTCCTTTTGGAGAATCATATTAAATTCATAACTGTCATATATATGTTAGCTCTGATCAGTACATGTGATACATTTGTTCATTTATCCTCAAGTGTTAGACAGCTTATTTTTATAGTCTTTATTGATAGTATTAAGTCTTCTGCCACACTCCTCTTGAGAAAAATTGAAAATATCGAACTTGATTTTGCCTAATCCACTTGAAGATGGTGGCACCATTTCACTGTGTGAAATTGGATATAACATTTTATTTTCTGCAGTGATAATTTCATCTTCAAATCAGATTCCATCACAACAGCAGAACACGATTGGAGTGAAAGATGCTGTTGGGACAGGCTGGGTTAAAAAAATCTCTGCTTTGCTTTAGACCATTATCCTTATGACACATTTATCTATCTTCATGTCCCAGGACCTCATATGAGAAAGGAGTCTCTCCCATAGCAGGATGAAGAATTAAAAGAAGTAAATCATATTAAACATTGAAAATTTTAGCTTTTATTGAATTTGACACATAAAATACTTAAGAACTGGATTAAGAACAATGTTGCCATATAATATTCCTTGGAGGGTGGAACTAGGGACTCTTATTACTGTCAGTAGAAACCACTTTCAAAATGTAACACTTTTTAGTTTTCAATTTTATCATTATTATTAGTGTGTGTGTGCTACTGATGAAGATGGTTCTGTCCTTCTACCCTTATGTGAAATTCAGAGACTGAATACATGTCATTAAGTTCTTTATTTCTTTGTTTTTGCCTTGTTTTTGTTTTGTTTGTTTGAAACATGATTTCCCTATATAGCCCTGACTGTTCTGGAACTCACTATGGAGATCAGTCTGGCTGCAAACATGGAGATCCTCCTGTCTCTGCCTCCCAAGTGCTGGTATTAAAGGTGGCCACCACCACCTGGCAAGTTCTTTTTTCTTAATTGTTTTATGTATGTATATATCATGCTGGTGAGCGTAGGGCTGACCATTGGAGTCTTAGTAAAAACTCAGGAGTTTGAACCTGAAGGAAACTGTTTGTCCTCATTGAAGCACCTTCTCTCAGTAACAACTGATGGCTTGAGGCACTTCTTTTAGGGAAATAGACTTGTGAAATATTCTCATTTCAAATTGGCTTGTTAACTGTTGTAATCATTATTCATGCCATATGTGGGCAACCCTATTGTGATATCATGGGTTCAGCCTTCCTGTCATGTCTAGAATACACTACCTTACAGAAGATATTCTGTTTCTATTTCTTATCCTCTCTCTACCTCCACTGCCATGATGTTCCCTTGAGACTTACTTGTAGGGTTATATGGTATATATACCTTTGGGGCTTGGCATCCACATGGTCATTTGTTCTCTGCAACTCTCTATATAATTATAAACATATATCTATAGTCACTTTACAATATGAAAATGCAATATCTGAGGCATCTATCTTTATAAAGACAAAAGTTTGCTTAGATAACAATTCAGAAATTCCAATTCAAAAACCAGCCAAGTTCCTCGGGACTCTCCTGAGGGTGTTAGACAGTGGCACAGTGTGGCAAGAGGACATGACTCTGGAAGGGCTTCTATCAGCCAAACATGAAGTCAGGCTGGCAGCACTTGAGTCCAACAGCCCAGAAAACAGGACAAATCCCCAGAGACCTAAGGGCTTGCAATCAATGTCTACTCCCTCAAGTCCTGTCTACCTCCTCCTTGCTCTGGAAAGCAAGATTTAATCACAGTGGATTTCAGAGGTAATGGAGAGACTAGGCAAGGAGAAAGGGAATGAAAGAGGCTATTTGAAGCCACTGGATTCCTGGGCTCCATCTGGGAAACACATACATAAAGGCCAGATTGTCCTCAGGCATAAATGTCGTGGTCAGTCACAGCCTTCTAGACAGAGACCACAGATCACAGATTGCCTTTTTTTTTTTTTTTTATTTTCTTTTGGTTTTTCGAAAGGCTTTGTGCCTTTCCTGGAACTCACTTTGGAGACCAGGCTGGCCCCGAACTCACAAAGATCCCCCTGGCTCTGCCTCCCGAGTGCTGGGATTAAAGGTGTGCACCACCACTGCCCTGCTGTTTGTTTGTTTTGTCTTTTGGTTTTCACAGATGCCTCCTTTTGACACATATGGTGACATCCTGTGACACAAACCTCAGGATTGATGGCCATTAATTCCCTTTACAAGTGGTGGCCTGTGGTTGATAACCCCCTTTTATGTAGATATCTGTTGCTTCCCTTACCCAGGAGAAATCAGCCAATCATATCTGGTGAGAAGGAGAACGTTGAGTTTCCCAACTAAAAGAGAACATACTGAAGACACGCTAAAGAAACACATCAGTAACTACACCATTACTGAGACATGCATTTTTACCCCAAAGTCCCACCTGAGATGCAATTGCTTTGAGACCTTGTCCTAGGTAATATTTCTATTGTTATGATAGACCATAATGAAAAGAAACCTGAAGAGGAAAGGGTTTATTTTACCTTACAGATTGTATAGTCCATCATCAAATCAGGGCAGGAACATGAAATCAGGAACTGATGCAGAATCTGTGGAGGAATGCTGCTTACTTCTTGGCTTGTTCAGCTAGATTACTTATAGCACACAGGGCAACCTGCCCAGGGATGGCACTGCCCATGGCAACTTTGGCACTCCTTCATCAATCATTAATTAAGAACGTGCACCACAGACTTGCCATAGGAAAATCTGAGCTTCCCTCTTCGAAAATAACTCTTGCTTGTGTCAAGATGCTATGAACTAGCCAGCATGGACCTGCACTGCTAAGCTGCCTACTTGCTGAACTCTGAGAGTTCGACCTCTCCCACCTCCCCAGTGGAGTTTTTTGCAGCCTGACCTTAATGACTCTTACTCAGATATTAACTTTTTCTGTTTTCCCTCTTTACAGCTTTGTTTACAGATGCCAGATAATACCTTGAACCTGGTTGGGCTGATCTCCAAGAGCCCTTGTACTCTCTGAACCTCCTCCAAATATAAGATAGACATTCCTTGCAAACTTCTATTGCTGAGCCTACCTGATTTGCTATTTGTTTAATTATATTGGATTCCACAATGTCACTTTATGCAAGCATGTAACACACTCCTGTGTAGTTCCCACACACTCTGTCACTCTCCTTTTTTCTCTGCTCCTCATTAGTTCTCTTTGTTTCCCCAGATAATTTGCTTCCACCTTCAGATCAGCTAAACATCTGTGATGTGTGCATCTAGATGAAATCTATGATCCCCAAATGAGCAGCAGCATGATAAAATGTCTTTCTGAGACCGACTTAATTTATTTAATATGATTATCTCTAGTTGTATCCATTTCTCAGAAAATAACATAATTTTATTCTTCTTTGTGGATGAAAAAAAATCCATTGTGTATAAAATAAATCTCCTTTGTCCCATGCTCTGTTGATGGACACCAACCTGGTTCCATCCCTTAGCTATTGTAAATAGTGAACGTGATAGACATTGGCATGCAGTATCCCTGTGACAGGTTGGCTTAGGTTGGTGTCACTGCATCATGGGGTGGATACAGTTTTGCTTTCTGAGAAAACTTCACACTGATTTTCAAAGTGGCTCGACCACTTTACAAAGCCAAAGCCTGCTTGTATTTCTGCATCCTTGACAGCATCTGAATGTGTTTCTTGCTAAGTACTTCCCAGACTGGTTGGATGGAATCTCAATGTGGTTTTTACATGCAGTTCTCAGATGGATGGTGATGCTGAACATTTTTGCAGCTTGCCTACTTTTTTCACTTCTAACTCAGAAAGCATATCCTTTTCCTTGTGTCTTTCCACTCCCTCCTACTCACAGCTGCCAACATTGCCAGAATGGCGACCCTGTTGTTTTCCCTTTAGGCTGCCCTAAAATTGTCCTTGAGTTTCTTTCCAAGTCTGTTTTTAAATCCTTTTATCTATAAGATTAAGAACTTGCAAAAGAAATTCTGTCCCATTATGTTAAGTGGAAATCGGGACCCATTTGAACCATGTGATTTATTCTCTGTTAACTATTATTTTGATGAGGTGTTTACTAAAATCATTTTCCTTATAAGAACACCACTATTCACAGAAAAATGTCTGGTAAAGTAATTATAAATTGGATAGGATAATAACCATATTTAGTTAATTTTTACACACTTTAAAAATATTTCCAAAGACAATTCCTTAGAAATTTTATAAATTTCTATTGCTTAAATAAAAGCAGACTAAGATCAGTATCTATAAGAAAAACTTGTGAAGGCATTTTCACAGAGTGCTTCCAGAGAAAGAGATTTTGTCCTCTAAGAAGTACTCGAGACACAAGCAATTAAGGGACCTGGTTTTACCTGCAGTAGTAGCTTAGTGGGAGTTCTAGCAGGCATTATTGTCTGTAGGCAAGGTTGACTTGTTATTTTTTAAAGGAATTTTGAATGCATATTTCATTCTAAATATTTTTCTTTGTGGAGGAAGCAGTTACGAAAATGGATTATACAAATGTTTTTACTGGATGGATCAACCATTTGTACCAATTCCTAAACTTCAGGAAGCAATAATATACCCTGTAAGTATCATGGATTACCACGATTGTGTGTTCTTTTCTGGGGAGACTTGAGAAATATCTATGCACCTGGGAGAGGGCACTGAAACACACACACACACACACACACACACACACACACACACACACACACACACACACACACAGAGAGAGAGAGAGAGAGAGAGAGAGAGAGAGAGAGAGAGAGAGAGAGAGAACCTATGTCTATCAATAAACAAGGTTCACCTAAGTTGAGAGTAGTGAACCAGTGAGTTTATACGTATTATTTACAGGAGCATAAATGATTGAAAGATAGTTGTAGTACTGTGTAGTACTGAGAAATCCATCCTAACATGGGTGAAGACTCACAAGAGCTGATCCCTGGGACTCCTTTGTTGACATCAGACAACTAAGCTGTCTGGAGAATGGCTTCTCCCCTGCAGTTGTAGTGCTCATATAACTTTCCAGTGAGTTCTTGGGGTTTTCTGGGTCCTGCATGCTCTGTTTATTTTCTAAAACGTAAGTTTCACTGGCTTCCTGAGTCATATGGGACTCCTCCCTTCCTCCAGGAGGAGGTAACTCAAGTAGATAAAATAGATATGTTACAGGAAATAATGCATGTACCATAAGAACAAATTAACTTAAATATGACATCGAAACTTATGCAAGGCATCAGCAACCTGTAATGATAGGTGTTCTGAACCTGTGAGCACATAGTATACCTAAAAAATAATTTAAGATAATTGCAGTAATTAAATGAATGAAACAGAAGTGTTGGGAGCCAGGCTGATCACAGCTTTTTCAGAGATCCTGTGAAAGGACAGCAGGAACACTAGTTCTGTGTCCTTGCCCAGACTTGTCAGTGTAAGATCTGTGGCTGTGGCTAGGGTCTCAAAGGAGTTAAGGTTTTGTTTGCTGAACATAAAACTTTTCCATTCAATAGATACTAGAGTTACCAGTTCCAAGGGTGCTTAGCATTCGCTCTGTCTGACATGCTTGAGATATCCCACGGTTCCATTATACAACATTGCTTGATTAGCTTCCTGCTGACTTCATCCCATTCTATGATAGCTTTCTGTTGGCTTTGATCCATTTCCCCCTGCAAACTGTGTAGAAGATGCTGTACTTCTGAATAAATTTTATTGGCATAAGACATAGCTTGTGCCAGACCTCCTGACCCTGGCTTTGTCTTATTTATTATTTCTCATCTCCTGGTTCTCTTTCTGAGGAATCTGTCACTGAAGAACAACTTGCTGTTCCAGATCAAAGTGGAAAATTCCAAACTGGAGAAGTCACTGATAGAATCAGTTAAATAAATATCTTGATCATGAAAACTTCTTATCTCTAGTTAAATACGTTGACACATAATGAGAAGAAATTGATAAGTTGTGTCTATTTTAGAAATAAAAAATAAAGTTCTGAAAGTCTAAGAAAAATAATGATATGATTCATTTCTTCTAATTTATGTTATCTCAATGTATAGACAAAAGTTACTGAACTCACTAAAATCCTAGTAGTTCATAACAATAACTTTCAAGGGTTACAAAATTACATTGCATTGTTAAATAAACTGTATAGATACAATACCTTGAACAAGATTAGGAATATATGTAAATATATTTTAACAAATCAGTCTCAAATTGGTATCAATATACATAATTTGTATACAATATACAAAAGTCCAACCCAATATAAAATATTTAAAACTAGTAGTTTCCTTCTAAAAGAAGATTCAATGATCTACCTTTTTATCTGTATCATAATATATATATATATATATATATATATATATATATATATATATCTTTCCTTTCTTTTTTCTTTTCAGAGTAGATTCAATAATCTAACCTTTTATCCTATTATTTCTATATCTCTTTTTTTTTTCAGAGTGGATTCAATAATCTACCTCTTATCTATATCTTCCTTTTTCTTAACAAGAACCCTGAATCTAATCTCCTTTGTTTAGCCTTTTTTCCTTACCATTAACAATTAACAGCTTGTAACCAACCATTGTAAACAATACCCATAACTCATTAAAAGACCAAAACCCACCCACCCCACCTCTTGGGAATGTGAGCATAATGTTCTTAAAATTACTTCCTGATGTCTATGGGCAAAGGTATCTTTAGGGAATCCTGAAAAGAATTTTTTTGGGTTAATTGTCAAGTCCTGGGAGAGGTAGCTGTATCATTTGTCCAGTCTCTGCATTATGGGAAAGTGCAGGGCTTGTCCCAAGTCCTTGTCCAAGTAGTCTGCAAGGCTGCAACATCTCAGCTAGCCATCTTGAAATTGTCCTGAGCAGTTTGTAGTCCAAAGGCAATCTTTGGATGGTGTTTGTCAACTTAGTGGTACTATTATCATCCCTATGAAGTCACCATTGTAGGGCCCCATCATCTTTCTGGAGACCTAAAATTTAGGCACGGACATGATTTCCTGCAGAAAACAGATATAGACTAAAACATGAAAACATGTATAGGCAGCTAGATTTTTCCAGAATTAATTAGTACTCTATATGACAATTAATATCATAACAAAAGTTTAAAATATATATGTATAACAATCTTATAAATTTTGATATAAAATTCATACCTTAAGAAAAGTTTTAAAGAATCAAAATAGAACCAAAGAATTATGAGATTAGTGACAATAGAATAGTCCCTTAATTTTGATTTTTTTCTGTCCATATCATATGGCTCTTCTGACATGATAAAGAGATTTTGCATTTTCCTTTTAACAACCATGCTTAGATTTAGAGAAGGAGAGAGCCATTCTCCAACTCCAAAGCCAGCTTTAATTTTTAACTGAACTGGGACTACATAAAGACTATTTGTGTTAAGTGTCTGTAGAGAAGAGCCAAAACAAACATTAAGGAAGTCTTATGAGAGTTCTATCATGACAGTTAGGGGATCACCAGAGTAGGTCAGTTCAGGCACTCTCTTGACCATTGCCAATAGTCTATAGTGGAAGTATCTTTGTGAACTTCTGAGGACCTCTCTAGAACTCTGCTTCTTCCTATTCCCATGGGGTCTTCATTTATCATGATAGCTCCTTCCTTGTTCTCCCACTCTGTTCCTAATCCCGCTGGGACTTCCAGACCCCCTAAGCTCTTTTTCCCCCAACCCATGCCCTCCATTACCCCCCTCACTCCCAGTTTGCTCATATAGATCTCATAGATTTTTCTGTCATTAGACGATCCCTGTGTCTTTCTTAGGGTCCTCTTTACTAGGTAGCCTCCCTGGAGTTTTGACTTTCAGTCTGGTTATCCTTCAATTTACATCTAGTATCCACTTATGAGTGGGTACATACCATGTTTGTCTTTCTGAGTCTGGGTTACCTCACTCAGGATAATATTTTCTAGTTCCTTCCATTTGTCTGCAAACCTCATGATGTCAATGCTTTTCTCTGTTGAGTAGTACTCCATTTTAGATATGTACCACATTTTATTTATCCATTCTTCAGTTGAAGGGCATCTAGATTTTTTCCATGCTCTGGCTATTACGAATAATGCTGCTATGAACATATTTGAGCATGTGTCCTTGTGTTATAATTGAGCATTCCTTGGGTATATGCCCAAGAGTGGTATAGGTGGGTCTTGAGGGAGGTTGATTCCCAATTTTCTAAGGAAGCACCATATTGATTTCCAAAGTGGCTGTACAAGTTTACATTCCCACCAACAGTGTAGGAGTGTTCCCCTTGCTCCACATCCTTTCCAACAGATTGGTGGAAGCAGATGCAGAGATCCATGGCCAAACCTCAGGTGGAACTCCAGGAGTCCAATCAACGAGAGAGAAGAGGGATTATATGAGCAAGAGATAGTGAGACCATGATAGGAAAAAACACAGGGACAAATAGCCAAACTTGTGGAAACACATAAACTGTAAACCAATAGCTGAGGAGCCCCCATGGAACTGGATCAGGCCCTCTGGATAAATGAGACAGTTGATGAGCTTGAACTGTTTAGGAGACCCCTAGGCAGTGGAACTGGGACCTGTCCTTGGTGCATGAGCTGGCTTTTTGGAACCTAGAGCCTGTACTGAGACACTTTGCTCAGCCTTGGTACAGGGAGGAGGGGACTGGACTTGCCTCAGCTGAATTGACCAGGCTTTGCTGAATCACCAGAGGAGACCTTGCCTTGGAGGAGATGGGAATGGGGGGTAGGTTGGGTGGTAAGGCTGGGGGGTGGGAGGAGGGAGGACAGGGGAATCTGTGGCTGATATGTAAAATTAAATTATAAAATAAAAATATTTATTAAAAAAGGAAGCCTTATGAAATTTTGTATGTGATATATCAGTAGGCCAATTACTCTTTTTCTTGGAACATTTTTCTCTGAATGATTTGTACTTTTTCTTCAGATGTCTCATTTGTCCAGTGGTCTTCAGATTCATTACCTTCAGTCTCCTGAAAGACAAAAACAAAGCGTAACTTTGGGGAGTTTGCCTTTTGGCAAGTTACTTCTGATTAAATGAAAAGCATTTGTTGAGCTGGGTGGTGGTGGCGCACACCTTTAATCCCAGCACTCGGGAGGCAGAGCCAGATGGATCTCTGTGAGTTCTAAGCCAGCCTGGACTACCAAGTGAGTTCCAGGAAAGGCGCAAAGCTACACAGAGAAACCCTGTCTCGAAAAACCAAAAAAAAAAAAAAAAAGAAAAAGAAAAAGAAAAGTATTTGTTAGTGGTATAAGTCAATTTATATTGGGTGGTCATGCTCTTTGCTGAACTATCATCTCTTCTAATTAAGAGGTCTCACTTGTTCAAATTGAACCTTTATCAATTTTAATGGTATCCATACTTTTTCTTCCCTTGTAGAAATAAAAGCAAAACCTCATCCCCAATGTAACACATATCCTGGTTTCCATTCTGAGGTCAGCACATCCTTGAAGTATATAGGCTGATTTAACTTTGTATTTTTCCTATTATCCAACGTGTCTCCACAGCTATTGTTCCTTTCTCATTAGTATTGAGAAAATGCAAAGTTAATAGAGCATTATGTATTCTGTTTCTGTATAGCTGAAAGTTTGCCTGTGTCCTGCCTGGTCTTCAGCCTCTCAGACCCAAATAAACACACAGATTATTATTTTAATATATTTATTTAATATAATAATAAAGATATATTAATTACAAACTGTATGGACTAATGGTTCAGGCTTCTCACTAGCTAGCTCTTACGTCTTAAATTAACCCATTTTTATAAATCTATACTTTACCACATGGCTCATGGTTTACCTTTACATCTTGCTTCTCCTGGTGGTGGCTAGCAGTGTCTTCTCTTCTCTCTTTCTCCTTCCTCTCTCTCTAGTTAGAATATCCTGCCTAACCTTATTGTGACTCACCATTGGCCAAACAACTTTATTTATTAACCAGTCAGAGCAAAACATATTCACAGCATACAGAATGACATCACCCATCATTTCTGGAGGTTTTTGTTACTCCTTTCTGTGTATTTAGCATATTCTTTAGCATTTGATTTAATCTTTCTATGACTGCTTGGCCTGTAGGATTATGTGGTATACCTGTAATATGCTTTGTATTGTAATAAGCAAAAAAAAATGTTTCATTTTACCAGAGACATATGGTAGAGCATTGCCAGTTTTAATTTGTGCACGTATATCCATGATGACCATAACTTCTGGCAAATGTGTGATTACTGAATCAGCTTTTTCAGAACTCAGAGCAGTTGCCCATTGAAATCCTGAATAGGTATCAATGATGTGGTGTACATATTTCAGTTTTTGAAATATGTAGATTAATGTGAATAATAGAATAATAAGAGTTATAATAATAAACAGACTTTATTCCCAAGCACAGTAACAGAATGTTCCTTGTGAGTGAAGGCTAAATTATACATTCTGTGGATTTGTTTGTGTTCTATGTATTAATGATAACATTACAATCTCATATGTAAATAGAAATTAAAGACAATATTTTTCCTTGAATATATGATTGATGCCTAATGTTAAGCATAGTGTTCCTTTATTTTGAAGTACCATCTAGTTGGTTTCACAGCCTCCTTGAGTGAAATTTCCTGAGCTTGTCCACACTGTCCATCTAGCCTGTCAGTCTATACACTATAAACTGCTGGATTTTATTACCTTATTGTGCTTCTCATAGTTTACTAGTTTTTATTATTTCTTTTCTTAAAATAAGGAGTATTTTTTCTCCCTCTGACGATGAGCTGTTGAAAGCTAATATGAATCTGAAATCTCCCTATGTGGATTTTGTTTTCCAGGCAAGAAGATTGGTTATGGCCCCTTATTAAGTCTTCAGGAATGTGAGAATGCCATTGCCTGTGAGAGCTGATAGGAGTATTTTAGACTTTCTCCTAGTAATCAACTCTGGGAATTTATCTCTTCATAGAATTCTGTCTGACTAAATCATTGATTATTTGGAAATATTGCCTCATCTGACCAATGATCAGAATCAATACAGATTTTGCCTTCATCGAGTCTAACACTTTACAGAAATCTTGATTTTGGCCTTGAATAGTACACAAAGGATATAGGCAGTGTTCAAATAAGCTACTGCATTATGAATAAGGGGAACTTGGAAATCCTCAAAATATCATTTAGGAGAAGATAAACTTGACAATTAAACTGGCATAGCAATTCCCTGCTTACTGTGTAATTGGTAGTATAGTGGCACAAAAATGAAAACCAGTATTCCTTTGTTCAGGATTGGGGGTGGTAGTGATGAAGGAAGATTGGAGAAAATTTGGTGGTCTGTTAGAAATACCTGCTGCATCTATAATAGATACTGTTGGAGACGTGCACAATTTTCAGCTTTGTGGTGGACATTTTGTGCCAATATATCTTCAAGATTTTTTTGGCTATTCAGAAAATTCTGCTTATGCATCTCACAGTACAAAAAAATAGTAATAATCATATTCCACTTCAAGTAACTTTATTATTGCCCACTTCATTTTTCAGCTTCAGTTTGCTAACAGAAAACAACCGTTTATATAAAGATGGTTGTGCCTGTGGGATCCAGCTAGAATTCACACAGAAGGACATCATCCATGCTGCTTTGGATGACAAAGAACATCTGACTGACAAAAACACCCAGTGGATTTTGAAGTGCATGTGTTTGGCTCATGTTTGGTCAAGTGCACATGCTTGTGTTCTTTCTAAATGCTCTACATGGCATTGAGGACTGGGCAGAAGGGACTACATAGCACAGGATTCAGAATAGAGCCTTGACCTAAGAGAACAGAGCAGAATAATGTGTCAAGAAGCAAGGGAATACCAACTATAATGGTAGTAAAAAATGTTAAAATGTCACTAAATTCTAAAAAGATAGAATAAGCTAAAGCTGTGTAAAGTCCTTGCAGAAAAAAATTGTTTCCTGTAATCTAATGTTTCCTTTAGAACTGGCATTTAAAATATTTTCTTTTGTCAAAAAAATCATACAACAGGCATTATCATCTTAGTGATCTGTATACAGTCCTCTTCAGTGATTTCAAGGGTATTCACATTGATTTGAAACTAATATTCACAATTTTAGACTTTGGAAACTGGCAAGCTGTATTTATTAAACATAGCTTTGTATTTATCTCTCCACCCCCAATGCCAAGAATAGAGTATGAAGAAAATTTAATTTATGGCAACAAGACAGAACTTTATTTTATTACAAAAATAATAACACTTTTATCAGTGGCTCTTAATATTGACAATACAAGATTCCAATTAGACAAAATTCCTAGAAAAGATGAGGTGTGGAGTTTGTGTGTAATGAAATATACCTCAACCAAGAAGGGAATACTGTTTAAAGATCATGGCCTGAATGTTTTATATTCAAACATCAATAGCAATCTTGTATATCAATGCTCTGGTAAATAACTTTAAAGATCTTTATAGAAACATGTCAAAATCTACTAAGAAATTGTTACCATGTTGTACTAAGGCATTTTGAGGCCAAAATCTATTCTTTCCTAGCTTGCCTTTAATGCACAGGTAATGCACTCAACTCAATTTTTTGTTCTTGTTACTAAAAGCTTTTATTTTCTCACCTAAATACTGTCTATTTCTTATCTTCTCCTCCCCACATTACCTTGAATCTTAATTTCCTTACTGTCCCCTACTGAGTATATTGACCAGGTATTTAAGTCTTAATTGTAGTAAGCACACTTAAACCCTAACTCTTTCTAATAGTCCATAGTGTTATGGGTATATGTCATGGTGTGGAGTCAAGCTCCATACTTTCTCCTCTTGGAAAGCTGAACTCTAGTCTCACCAATCACAGTATCATGATTTTGTACTGCCCCCAACACAGGCAACTACTATTTGCTTTGTATTTCCATGAATTTGACTTTTACCACTGTCTTTGACATTGGCTTCCAACATGTACACGAAGTATTTAGAATTTACTCAAGCCATGGTAAGTGAGAAGGTCTTCTTCCTTCTTGATGCCGAATATCATCCTTTTGTACATGCTTTTCACAATTTTTATTTTCAAAACATTAATATACACGTGGCTTGATTCCAAATTTTTACTATTGGAAACACAACTATTATGAATTTAGCATATCTTTGAAAGATCTTGCAATCTTCCTTTCAATTTTTAAAGGAAATTCCTCATGCTTTCCAGGGATCATACCATTTGCAATCCTTGTAATAATACATAATAATAAGACAACAGATACTAAACTTGTGGAAGCATCATTTCGTACACAGTAAAATATTTAACTTGGGTCACTTGGCAAGTAACCCATGTTAGTCATTTTTAGTTTTATAGTGAAATTAGCATTAAACTACTTTAAAACTAAAGCAACCCAAATCCTCAGGACAGACCTGCCTGGTACTTGCCTTCGTCTTGTGAATGATAGATGCTACTCCCTGTCTATACACTGTGCAAGTGGTGATGTTTCAGCCTCATTCTTCTCTTGTTAAATCCTAATGAGAAAGATAAATTGTGCCCTCAATTTTTTTTTCTGTATGAAAGTTAAGATTATTTAATGCTACAAATGAAAATGAGATATCATTTTCTTCTTTTTTACAATATGGAAATCCATTAACCATAGGAATCAAAGTATCAATCAAAGCTTGCACATATATTTTTATAACTTTCCATTTTCATGTGACATAGATAAGCTTATACAATGCACTTCAACAGCCCTTCTTATAACTGGACTTCAATAACAAGGACATTTGTTTCAATCTTGTAGTAAGTGATTATGCTTGTGATAACATTTGGTAAATAAGTCTAATAAAATTACTTTATGCTATCTGAGTTTGCATTTTTAGGTAGTATTGGTCTCTTGCATGCCAAGAATCAAGTTTGCATTGTCTGTGCTTGTATTTTAACTTAAGGAAATATTTATTTGTCTCCCAACCTCCTTTTTATGTTCTTTGCTAAAGTTAGCAAAGGAAGGGGAAAAATATGTTAATTTCTTTTCCAAATTATTAGAATCAGCTAATTGTTATCTTTGAATTGGGGCAGAACAGAACAACGAGCTCTTATATTTTGGGAGATAAATCACAAATGTGTCAATCATGTGATAAACATAGTTATGCAATTATTTTACCATTATTGTGAAGATTATTTTGTCCTTAATTGGGATGAAATTATCTCTGGAGGCTTTGTGAGAGAAACAAGCCCAATCATTATATGGAGTATCGAAATAAAATGGGGGTCCTAGTTAGTCATCAAAAGGGATGGGGTGTTGTGACAAAGAACAAAAGAGGAGGGGATTTTTTTTCTACCTTAGGAATACATATTGCTTTAGAACAAAGCAAAATAAAAATTCAGCCTTGGTAATGGCAAATAGTGTTAAATGTGTATAAATCACAATAGGAGCCAATACGCATTGTCATAACCTTGTGGTGAGACACATTGGAGTGACAGCTTTGGAAAGAATTTAGCCGTCTGCTCATGTTGACCATTCATGAGTCATGGAAACTACATTCATACTTCACAAATATCCAACGCTTTCAACCTAAAGAATAGGTGGTTTACATACTATTAAAGACTTTGCTGAGTTCATATGTATGCAAAAGTAGTTATTCACATGTACTGTGAGGTATGTGAGCTAGATGTCATGGTGCAAGTTTCTAATCTCAGCACTGGGAGAATGAAATAGGAACAGTACTTTGAGCACAACTGGGTCTATAAAGTGAGGTCGTTGTCTCAAGTAAATAAATAAAAACTAAAGATGCTTAAGGTGAGTCAAAATAAAGAAGGGGATATATACTGATGAAAGAGTCAGCCAAAGAGGTGAATTTGTACAACGACAAACATGTCCACTCCTAGCACTGTTTATTCCATCCCCACTGCTCTCCAAGTTTTAGCTATTTCCAGATTTGCTCAGAAGTATAACACAATAGACCTCTCCTCCAGACTCAAGGACTATTGCTTTCAGTTGTGAGACACTGCGAATTAAAAGATTCACATTTCTAAGATTCTAGGGTTTGGTTATTGATATGGAGAAAACATTCTTATTCTAAAAGGAAGAAATAAAAATGTAAAAAGAAGTAATTGGCCCAGAGAAAATTGACACCTAGAATGGCAGACATTACACCCTAAACTCTTAGTTTAGAATTGTTTTACTTCAGAAAAGAGTCTGTACTGGACACCAGAGGCAGCCTTGACCCTATGCCTTTGCTCTTGGGCACTCACCTAGCTCCTCCATAGTGTGGAATGCTGAGATTTGTGGCTTTTGAAGGCTGGAATGCTATGCTGCTGCCCATTGTAACTCTACTCTCAGTTTCACAAGGTGACATTCTCTGCAAGGACTCCATCATGTGACTGATGTCTGTTGGTTTTCTCTGGCTTCACTTCGAAGTCAAAGTGAAAATCCCCTTAACCTCACAACTTTGTTATTCTGTGTCCCTGAAAACTCAGTTCACATGGATTTCATTAGGGCACCAGAGTGAGCTGTGCCTGTGACCGCTAGAACCCTGGAGCAGACACCGGACTTGTAGAGAGCTCAACGAAAAGAATTGATTTTCGAGGCTTCCCAGTCTGTGAACTCATGGAATATATCTTTGGGTTCTAAGAATGAGTGTTGTTCTTGCAAACCTCTGGAAGTTGTAACTTTGAATATTTCTGAAATGCTTTAGAGCACTTTCTCCAGCTGTCTTGATGTAAAGTGGTTGGCCTCTTATAGCTACATACTTTCAATAGCAAACTGTCTATCCATATATGTGCCCCTTATGATTTCCTGCCCTCATTGTAATCAATATAAGCACATCCAAGAACTTAAAAAGGGGGAATTCATTTGCTAAAATGGGTAAGGGGCATACAGGTGTCATTTCCTTCATCTGGGGAGCTTATCCATATTTGTAAAAGACAGCACTTTATGGGTAGGCACAATCCTTGCCATCTTCTGGTTAAGGTCCTAGAGCAAGTAGGAAAACAGATGTACTTCTGTGCATGCTTTACCTCAGGCTCAGAAAGTCTGTGTGAGAGGGGAAATGTCAGACAGCAATGCTTCTAACCAGCTTGCTCATGTTCTGAAGATGTCCATGAGCAATATCCCTGAGTTCCACACCTTTCTTCCAATGCTCACGTGAAAAGTAGAAACACAGACTTTGTCCACAGCCTTCTCCAAATGCTCACATGAACAGTAGAGACACACATTTTGTCCACACTTTCTCCAAATGCTCACATGAAAAGCAGGAACACATACTTTGGGTGGTACAGAGACAGCAGTTTGCAGTAAAAGTCCAGGCTGTCCTGAGCAGCTATTACTTTCTGGATAGGCTTCACAGGGTTTGCCACTTTAAGTATGCTAGAGAAACAGACCCTCAGAGCCAAGTTTCTATCTCAATCAGCTTTTAATGAAATTAAAAAAAAGTTTGAGTATCATTATGAATTTAAAGAGTTTCAGGTCAGAATTCTGGAGACTGACACCCAAACAGAATAGCCCTGATTTTGGTAAAGTCCCCATGGTTAAATGTAGATTGGGGTATCATTTGGAAGGAAGACATTGAATCATGAAGCAGGAAGCCAGGAGAACCAGCATAGGCAAAGTCTCAGGCTCTGATAATCTATGGCAAGAGGTAAGGTTGCTATGAGAAATACCTCAATCCTTTTTTAGGTACATCCCCAACTCAGCTGAAGAAACTCTAGTAGGCTTCAACTTGTCTTGAAAAACAATGGTATCATGAACATGGAATAATTTAATAAGTTTTGGATTCAAATAAACAAGTTATATAAAAATATTTCTGAATTTTATATGCATTAGTAATCTTTTAAGAGGTGTTTAGAGGCAGGGATGTGCCAAAGTATATTTTGCTCAATGAAAGAAATCATATTTGATGTATTCCCACAACTCTATCTCCTGCTGGTGGTATAGCCAACTTACACTGTAAAGTTTATTCTGTGATGTTCACATAAGGATAGACTCAAATATGAACACATCACTATTAAGATGCTACTACCATTCAATTATGTGTGATTATATTTAAATAATATTAGAAATAATTTCATTTTGATTTCTTCTACAAATGCCATGTATCTCTTAAATCTTCCAGACCATTTCACTAATATTGTCACCTTATATACTAAGCTCCCCAAACATAAATCTTTGAGGAGACAATAACACTTAACCTATAGTACCCCCATTAAATTATGGACAAAAGATTTGAATGGATATTTTTCCAAAGATGATATAAAAATGACATATATATATATATATATATATATATATATATATATATATATATATTCCCATGTTGTGTCCAGGTCTTCACTATGTCTTGCTAAGGTATCCTGCCTTTGGCCCAATTTTCTACAAGATCTTCACTTCCTATTTCCATATAAAACATTAGTGTTACATTTACTGTTCTTTCCTCTGCCAGCCTTCTGCTCACTCTTGTCTAGTGACCTCTGAGACAGTCCACCCAGCACTGAACATTAGAACTCACTACAAAACACAGATGTAAGCCACCATGTAAAGCCTCTTCCTCATCACTAGGATTGTAAACTATCATGTGAGCAATGTGATGTACAGAGAAACAGAGGTACATCCATGCACTATTGCACATGTCTTTGAAAAGAATCTGGTTGGTCCTCAGGTAAGTTCCCATAGATGGAGCAATTCTACTCACATATTTATGATACACATGTTCACAAGTATGTGTATATTAATGACTAGTAGTATCCAAAAGGAAGAAACAATTATTAACCATTGAATGATGGATATGAAAATTATAGTATATTGATATTATGAGAAATAATAGAACGCAGAAATATGGATCATTCTTGAAGCCATATAACATCATAAAAAGAGGACAAAATCTTTCATAGTGTATAATGCTATACACATGAAATCCCAGAATGTAGGAAATATATACACAAAGAAATTAATTTAGTGGTTGCTTATCTAGAAGGCTATGGAAGGCTATGAAGTACCAAAGGATACCAGAGTTCCTTTTGAAGTGATGGAATGTTCTAAATTTGACCACCATAATGTGTGTCTCCACCTGTGGATATGGTAAAATTAATTAATTATATATTTTAAATATGTGAGTTATCTTTCAATGAAGCTATCAAACAGGAAGTCACTGCTACTTTTGCTGCTTAGAGTGTCTGTATCCAGAGTTTTTTTCTATACTGCCAACTATTCCAGTTTAGTTACCAACTTTACCTTTAACAGAAAAACAAGAAAGCAAATCCCAGAAGAACAAGGCAGCAGATTGATTACAGAATAGAAAAGTATGTTTAGCAAACCCATGATTGGTTAGGAACCATGATGTTTTGGAATGAAGCAAATAAGATGGGAACTTATCTTACACAGAGAACATTTATTCCTCACACATTTAAATTAATATCATGACTATGGAATTTTCCTGCTTCCTCTGAGTCATTTGTGTTTCCTATCTCTGTTGACTTAAAACAAACAAGGTTTGACTTAAAACATCAAATGGGAGTGTAATAGGAAGAAAGCATCCTGCGACTGGATACAGTCGATGCAAGCTTTTATATCCTGATGTAATCAGCAATGATACAACAGCACAACAATAGCTTGGGAACAAATAGTGTTTGGTCTTGAATTTAATGTTATTAAAGATGATTATTTGTCAAGTGTAAAAGAAACATAACTGTATATAAAACAAACATGTACATATATTCATGTGCATATATACATGTAGGTATGCATGGTGATGCATATTCAGTTACATATTAATATGTATGATTTATATATGAAATTGTATACCTGATTATGCAAATCTGGAGGAAGAAATGTGAAATGTGATTAGTGGGTATTCACATTGGAACCTGAGCCTTAAGTGTAAGATATTTCATTTTTATATCTTTCTACTCTTGACCACATTTGAAATTTTCTACAATGATGTATTTTATAAAAGTGTTAATGTACTGTCAATTTTAATGATATTTATAGGTATATTTTATTAGATTGGATTAGGCACATTTAAATATAGCACAATTAGTTTCAAGAGCTTGAAATAGTATTTATAATTCTAATCAGCTCCTATATGTGTCTTTTAAAATGTTATTTTGAGTAAAATAATTCTTTATATAAATCCTCTTTAGCATCAAATGGCAGCTGCTTTTTGTATAGCTATCTGACATTAATCAACATGGAAAAGGGACAAAATTTGGCTAGTTGTGGGCTAAAGGTGAATGTGTTTTCTTATTAATTAATGAGTGCTTGTATAATTATAATTAATCCTGTACCTTTAGTCACACTGATAGTTTTTTAATTACCCTGATATGCCAAGTACCTGTCCAACACTACTTGATGAGTATTTTCTAACACATTATTTCCACTTCACTATCATACCATTTGTGCTTCTTTGCACTACTCTTTGTGAAGGAACTAAGAATACAATTTCCCACTCTCTCCCCTTAAAGGGAGTGCCTCCATGCATTTTCCCATGCTAGATGCAAGCATCAGCTGCAGCTTTCCTGGTGATGAAACAAACAGAAAAGCTGTTTCCAAGCCCTGTGCTGCCTAGTTGTATAAGCCTCATAGTGATAGGAAAGGCATCGTAACCAGAAAGTCTGCCGAAGGATGTCGCAGAGCCGTGTGCTGGAATCAGAAAATGCTGGCAACAATAAACCAAGTGTTTACTGTGGCTAAATTAAAAGTGAAATATAGTGCTGTCATCTGAACCATTTAATGTAAGTCAGCATATTGTTCTTCATGTGTCTGTCCTTGTTAGGAGAGCATTTCCTTGGCAGCAGCAAAGAACTTGGATGCCTCAGGCAATTTTTGGGGTGCTTCATTTCTCACTTGGTTAGATCCCTACTTTCAGAGGCAAAGGGCCTTGGGAAATTAATACACCGGTCTTAACTGTTCTTCTAATATTTTGTTTGTTTACAGCAAATTGTCTGATATTTATCATTGGAATTAAATAACATTTTTCCCTTGCTTTCTTCAAACATCAATTTGCATTTTCTATGATAGCAGAGGTCTTTAGTTTCTGCTCAAACAATAGTGAAAAAGCATTTTGGCTCAAAAAGGAAAGTATGTGCATTAATTAACATTGGCTGATGGACCAATAACTGCAAAGCTGTGCAATAGTCAGATTACATAGGTATTTGTTTTGTAGTCTGGGAAATCTAAGAAGCTATTTTACAGCCAGGGATAATGCCATCCAAAGAGCGTATAGTTACCCAGACTGCTTCCACCATGCTCACTGTGGCAGGTACACCAGATAGCTGCTTTTCTAGCTGCTTTCAGTGGCAGGAAGAAGCTGAAGCCAGAAGATCATGTGCAAAAATTCTTAGGAGTATTTGAATTCCCTCTTCCCCAAAGTGTGCATTTAACTTTCATTTACCTAATATTAGTGAAACCTTACAAGGCTTAGCTTAAGACCAAGGGGTGATGGATAATAAAGTCTGAGTAGATTCCTAACTCCTAGATAGAGCTCTGCAATTCAGAAGGTAACCAGAACAGGGCAGTGGTGGTGCACACCTTTAATCCCAGCACTCTAGAGGCAGAGAGATCTCATCAATTTCTCTGTCATTGGGCGATCCCTGTGTTTTTACTAGGGTCCCATTTTCTAGGTAGCCTCCCTAGAGTTGTGTAGCAGTCTAGTCAACTTTGTTTTACATATAGTATCCTACTATGAGTGAGTACATACCATGTTCATCATTCTGAGTCTGGGTTACCTCACCCAGGATGATTTTTTCTAGATCCATCCATGGCTTGCAAACCTCATGATGTCATTGTTTTTCTCTGCTGAGTAGTACTCCATTGTGTATATGTACCATATTTTCTTTATTCATTCTTTAGTTGAAGGGCATCTAGGTTGTTTCCAGGTTCTGGCTATTACAAACAATGCTGATATGAACATAGCTGAGCAAATGCACTTGTGGTATGACTGAGCATTCCTTGGGTATATGCCCAAGAGTGCTACTGCTGGGTCTCAGGGGAGATGGATTCCCAATTTTCTAAGGAAGCGCCATATTGATTTCCAAAGTGGCTGTGCAAGTTTGCATTCCCACCAGCAGTGGAGGAGAGTTCCCCTTGCTCAACATCTTTCCAGCATAAGCTGTCTTCTATGTTTTTGATCTTAGCCATTCTGACAGGTGTAAGGTGGTATCTCAGAGTCATTTTGATTTGCATTTCCTGGATAATTAGGGATGTTGAGCAATTCCTTAAGTGTCTTTCAGCCATTTGAACTTCCTCTGTGGAGAATTCTCTGTTTAGTTCTATAGCCCATTTCTTAATTGGACTGTTGGGTATTTTGATGTATAATTTCTTGAGTTCTTTATATATTCTGGATATCAGCCCTCTGTCAGATGTGAGGTTGGTGAAGATAATAATGTGTGTTGGTTTGTGTCCATATCTATAGATGGAGAACATCAATTTTTGAGCAGAGTATATATTTTCTGTGACTCACTTGACATAAACTGGAAAAAAATTTCATAAGAAGATAATGATTAGTTTCAGGGAGAGAACATTCAGGATGTGGCTTGAGAGGGGACATCTTCAGTTTTGACAATACTCCTTTTAGAAAAAAAATCTCAAGGTAGTGATTAGATGAGTTATATCTTTAATATATAATATATTTGACCAACATATTTTATTTTAAAATTAAATTACTTTCTTATAAATAAAAATTTACTAGCTATATTAATACTGATTAGGAAAACAAAATATAGTATAGGTAAAATATTTAGTTGCAACATTACAAGATTCTAGCTGTTCACATAAAGGCACCTATGGAAAAATTTGTAGCTGAATGAAAAAATAATTTAAATAGGTGCAAGAGAACATTCTAACCCAGAATATGGCTAAGAGGATAATTAAATACTTCTGATAAGCAATAAATTTTGAAAGAACACAGAAAACTAGTAATATGGAATGGTAGAGAAACAAAATGTCTTTAATATATGCTGAGCTGTCAAATGAAAACATACAAGTAATGGAGATGATGAAGCTGGTGAATGTTGCAGCACTATCTCAGCCTACCCACATGTATTTCTCCAGAAAAAAATAAACTGCAATTGCTATTCTATCATTGGGAAATACTTGGAAACCTTAAACTGCACCCATTGGTGTATACAGCACAGGAAACCACAGCCATTGTACCCAGTGACAAAATATGATTTGCTGCTTATCAATTTTACATACATATTACAGAGGAAACCATTACAATAAAAACAATCAGGAAAGAGCTCAAAATTACTTTCTTTAACAAGAAAGTTCAATGAAATTCATACAGATTTAGAAAGTTAAGTGATTTATCATTTTTAAATTTCATACTGTTTTAAAATATGTAAGTCATATATCTGGGGGAGAAAAATTGACTGTAGATTGAAGGTCCTTATCTTACATGGGACCATAAGCTTTTTATATTTTTGAGTGTTTGAATATTCATACAAGATTTTCTGTGACTGGGCAAGACATACACCTGAAATCCATTGTTACTTCATGTGTATACATTATGAACCTAGACAGATGGTCAGTTCATACAGTAATTGTAGTTCCACTCTACCAAGACTAGTCACACGGGATAAAATATAGAATTTTCCAACTGTGGGATTATTAGTACTCAGAGGGTTTCAGATTTTAGAGAATCCAGACATAGAAATTTTGATTAAGGGTGCTCAAACTATGCCAGTATGGGGTAAATGTTCAAAAAAGAAAAACAAGAAACAAAATATGTGAGTCAAGTGACATAAAGTGTTCAGTCCTAACACAATAAGCTCTTACAGACCATACCATTGCACGAGGATGCATTTCTACAGCACGGGAACCATATAATGAATTATAAGCAATGTTTGAAAAGACTGAAGGGAAGGTAAAAAGTATCTGGTAAAAGCACCTGGTGCACAAACACAAAGCCGAGTTAAAAAATCCCTAGAATCCATGTCAAACAGGCATAGCACATGTGTAATGCCAGTGCTCCTACAGGAGAGAGGAGGAGGAGACAATCCCATGAGCACAAGCTAGCTTGGTATATGTCACAGTGACCAACAAAGAGAAAATGTCAAAGAAAAGGTGGAATGTGAAACCAGTTTCCAAGGTTCTCCTCAGACACACATGAGTGAACTGTGACATGCACACCCCACAGTTACTCACTTAACTGTATGCAGCCCAGTATCACAACATGATACACACATACACAGTAGCACAACATTACACAAAAATGATAAAAAAATAAATCTTTCCAAATTAAAATTTCTCATTAATATGCAAATTTAAATTGATTCATAGTTTATTTTATACCTAAATGAGCAAGTGGATTTTTTCTGCCCTTTAGGTGACACCTACATCTGATTCAATACATATTTAGATCTTATTTTTGTGGTTTCATTTATAGTCAGTTTAGCTTATTTATTTCCTTTTTGTCTCTTTCTTGAAGAATGGGGTACTTTGATATATATATTGTTTAATATTTAAAATGTTTATAGTATTTTCTCCAATTTTCTGCTATTACTATTTCTAATTTAGTTACTTTATGGTCTGAGAATGTACTAGGAGTTTAAATTGTCAAATTTAACTCAGTTATTTTTCATAACTCAGAGTTTAATCTGTAAATGCATTGCATGTACCCAACAAAAGTACACATTTTCCTATTGTTCGGTCCACTGCTCTATAAGTGTCAATCAAATTGAGTGGCTGGTGTTGACTATGACCTGTCAGCCTGACTGGCTTGCACATTACCTGTGTAGTTTACTGATGCAGAGATTGAAATCACATACAACCCTAGAACCCTAAATCAGTTCAGTCAATACCTGTTTGATATATGTTGAAGCTGTTCATTAGTTCCCTAGTATCTAAAAGGTTGTATCTTCTCTTATAGGCTCCTGTTCCAATTATTGAGCAATAATCAAAACCCAAATCATGCTTTTCTGCCTTATGTCATGTTTCTAATATTTATATATTTGTTTAGATTCCACTGGCTATATATCATTCCCCGTGCAATTCCTTTCACTCTTTTAAAAGTTCATTACAGATGTCTATCATCTATCTGTCTATCATCTATCTGTCTATGTATCTATGTATCTATGTATCTATCTATCTATCAATCATCTATCTATCTACCTATTAATCTATGATATATATATATATATATATATATATATATATATATCCACCAATATATGGATATATATATCCATCCATCTTAGTTATCAATCACCTATCTATCTATCTTTGTCATCTATCATCTCTCTGTCTTTCTGTACAATGTATTAGATCATATTCTCCCTCATTATCATTTCTTATCCAGTCCCCACAGAATACCTTCCTGGTTTCAGTTCCCTGCTCCCGTTTTCACACCTTATTTGTAGCCTGTTGCTCTTAATTAGGTTTGCTGTCATGAGCAAGCATGAAGTTTATTTACAAATTAACAAGAACAGCCTAGCAGTGACTACAAATCTGAGAATATGGTTCATTTGCTTTTGACTGGTATTTGTCTTTTTGTGCACAATGTATTTCTTCCATGTAGTATAGACTTACATCATTCATTTTAATTGTGGCCTTTAATTGTAGTATTTAAACTATGAATATTGTAAAGTTTGAATCTGTTATTTTGTTCTTTATTTATATTGTGAGTGTTCTTTGTCACCCATACACTGTTTTTCTACATTTCTTTGGATTTTTTGACTACTTTAATGTTTTCATGTTGGTTCTTCTACATAATAGACATTACTTCAGTTCTAGATCTAAACTCATCCACATATCTGCATATATAAATAACTTTATCTGTATTTATGGATGTATACACATATATAGTATATGGATATATATATTATATATATATATATATATATATATATATATACATGTATATATATTTATAGATGTCAAATAGCATTAATTGGCATTAATACTCTCTGCATATAATTTTATACATAATAATATATAAAGATCATACAAAATTATTGCATAGAAGAAACTCCTAATTATAAGCACTTACGTTCTATACATCCTACCTTAGATCATTGCATTGTATCTAGATATTTGGGTTGTATACAAAAGTTGGACTCTTCTCCTCTCGCCTGTGGCGGGTTGAATGAGAACGTCCCTGATAGGCTCTGGCACTGGAACACTTGATTCTCAGTTGGTGGAGATGTGGCTTGCTGGAAAAGGTCTGTCACTGTGGCTGGGATTTGAGGTCTAATAGCCCAGCAGCATCCCCAATTCACTCCCTGGGCTGCTTCCAGATGTGCGTGCCCAGCTGTTCCTGTCTCTTCTTCTGCAGCTTGCTGGCAACATTACCTTCCTTTTTAATTTTTTTTTCATATTTCTTTATTGAGAAATTTTCTACTCACTCTACATACCACCCATAGATCCCATCCCCTCCCTTCTCCTACCCCCAGCCCTCCCTCCCAAGCCACCCCGCATCCCCACATCCCCAAAATCAAGGTCTCCCATGAGGAGTCAGCCGAGCCCAGCACACTGAGCCTAGGCAGGTCCAAGCCCCTCCCCACTGCACCAAGGCTGCACAAGGCGTCACACCACTGGCACTGGGGTCCTAAAAGCCTGCTCAGGCACCAAGGATGGATCCCGATCCCCCGGTCTGGATGCCCTTCAAAAAGTTCAAGCCAAACAACCGTCTTCCATATCCAGAAGGTCTAGTCCAGTACCACGGGGATGGACTCCTATCCCTGGAACTCTAAGCCCAAATAAACCCTTCCCTCTACAAGCTACTTTGGTCATGGTGTTTTATCATAGCAGAAAAGTAACTAATACACTTCCTGTCCCCTACCCTCTCTTTTCTCTACTTCTGTTTCTTTTACTTTGTTGTTTTTTCTCCCCTTGGCAATCCCAATAATTTAAAACTTTAAAGTGCATTCTAGCTTCCAGTTATTACTTCTCCATGCAGCACTGGCCCTCTATTGTATCTACTTTGAAGTTACAATCTTTGGTCTCTAATTTTGAAAGTACAAGTTAATCAGCTAGCGTATCTTAGAAGTAATTTGCTAAGTTCTATATCCAGCCAGTCAGCATGAGAGGTGATTACTGGGAGACGCAAAAAAAGTATCTTGCTAGGTTATGAAAGTAAAAGGAAGAGCTCTGAGTTTGCAAGGGTTCCTAGAATACAAAGCACATTTGAAGAAAAGTAGGCAGTCACTGAGATGGAGGCTCTATTTAAGCTGCAGTGTGCAACACACTGACTAGTATAGGATGTGAACAGAGATGCTGCAGCTCTCTCAATGCTACTCACATTTAATGTTTAAAAACCAGAATGCTTTGCTGTTTTCTTGATTTAATTTACACTGTGTCAGATATTTGACACTCAGATACATAGAGAAATTCCACAAAGATTTCCGTGTTGTTTGTAATATTCAAAGCATGAGCTAGCTAGAGCATAGAAAACATGCCATTTATTCTTACTCTGAAAGATTCAGCCCATTGAAAGTGAGATGACCTTCACAGCTCCAATCTGAATGGAAGGCTCCTCAAGGAAATGTCAGTGACATTGGCTCTATCCTTCGTACTCATTCAACTTCTTTGTTTATGTCACTGTGGTTCTAGCTCTGTGACAAGGTCTCCTGATGCTGTTTGTCATACAGTGATACCATCTTTCTGTGTCCTTACAAATTCCCAGCTGTATCTCACATCATTTACTTCACAAATCTTCAAAAACACATCTTTTACCAGAATGAGTTGACAACTCATCTCAGGCTGCATGGCTGGACAGTGGGCTTGTCTTCCTATGCATGACTGTGGACTGTTCCCAGCACTGCATCAAATGTTTCTTCAGTATTTTTTCCCTTCCTACACTCTCAAAGCAAGCTTGTCATGGTATGTGAACACAGGGACTTAGAGTGAAAAGTGACTGGGAACGCCATTCTGAGCAAACTAGCACATAGCATGTTGAATTAAATGACTTGAGAGGTTTTTAACTTGCTTTTGCCATACCTGGGCACCAGGGACATGCTTTGTTGAGATGACTGAGAAGACAGGGTTTCCATGAGTTTTCATCTAAGCAGCAGGACTTGCTGAATGCAGAGCAGACATGGAGTCTCATTAGTGGGAGATTAAGTTCTGACAAGCTGCTCCCCAATACATTTCAAATGCAGCTATGTAAGTCATTCAAAGGCAGCAGACTTGTGGAGCAAAGTCAGCCCTTCCAGCCGGAGTTTCCTTGTGAATTGTGACATCAGAGTGAACACCTGAGCCTGCCCACAGATTTTTTTTTTAAGGAATGTGGAGTTGACAAAACTCTACATGTAGGGAAATAAAAACAGGAAAACCTATATTCAACAGAGCCACCTTTCAAGACAAAGCCAGGAATTTGCTTATCACCCCTAACCACTGGGTTTTAAGGAATTTTAATTGATTATGGAGCAATGCTGCAGTCCTAGTCACATGAAGGAAAATGAATAGTTTTGTCAGGCATAAGTATTGTTTGCCTGATTAGAGTTCTGTCTGTCTTCTCTTCATACCAATTTACTTTTCCAGTGGTTTAGATTGTTATCTTGTTTATTTCTCACTGTTGAACTGGGTATGCAGCAGGATAAATTGTTTTTAAAGGTATAATTCTTAACCTCATAGGCTTACAACACTGAAATACTAAATATTCAATTAGGCAAGCTAGTCAACAACACAGAATTTGCAGTGTATATTCTGAGATTTAATTTTTGTTATCTGTGTCTATAATTGCTGTGTACAATCGACAGGTTGTTAGATGTATGAACTTGAGGGTGGCAAGATGGCTTAGTAGATAAGAACATTGCTGCTCTTCCAGAGGATATGAGTTTAATTCTCAGCATTCACAGCAGCCAGCTTACAACCACTTCAGGGGATACTATTACTTTTCTGGCCTCTGTGGGTCCAGCAAGAGCACACATGCTTGCACTCTCTGTCTGTCTGTCTCTCTCTCTCTCTCACCATTTTAAACCTTTAAGAAGCATAAATTTTCTCAATAACTCTCCTTTACTTTCAGAACTATTTCTGCGAATAGTTTATTTGTGCACAAAACTTAGCATATTGCCATTTTGTCTGGCTTCAGATTAACATCCTAAATAAACAATGGGTGTAATTCATCATATGACATATGGAAGACCATTTGAAATAATCTGAATATAATATACAACATAATAAATTTTATATCTGTAATAATATTAAGCACTTCTTCAATATTTCAATACTTGAATTTTTCTAATTATTTAAGTCTTCTTGTGATGACTGCATCTGCTATCTCCACTACTTATTACAATGTACCATTGACAACTATAATATTGCATCTTTACCTACTATAATACTACATCTTTAACCTATAATACTACATATTATTATTATTATTATTATTATTATTATTATTTCTTATTGAAAAAAGAGAATAATTTTTTCTCACAAAATATATTTCCCCTCCCTCAACTTCTTCCCAGACCCTCTCTACCTCCCTATCCACCCAAATCAACACCCTTTATTACTCTCCCCTATTGGAAAGCCAACAGGCATCTAAAACATATTATTTTTGATGTATTAATATATAATGGAAAAATAAAATTTGGGAATAAAACCCCTAGATAAAAGAAGAATTTAATTAAAAGAAATCTTTCCAACTATCATTCAAATCAGATGCATGAATTCCTGCTTAATCAAGAGTTTGTCAGATCATAAATTTAAATGTCATGTTCTTACTTCCTGGCAACAGTATCCCTAACAATAAAGATTATGGAAAAAAATCTGAACTGTTCTTGTGAACCTGACTCTATAGGCACACCAGTAAGACATATGAAGATGTTAATCTCACACAGAAAATCTAAAATATTTATTTCCTATTATTGTTCATATCTTGTATTCTTCTACAGAAATAAATATATTATGTTAAGATAACTGATCATCAAAAATAAATGATATCAGAGCTGTAAGATCATTTAATAACATGCTTGCCTCACAAGTCTGTGGCCCTGACCTCAACCTCTAGTATCCATGTACAAAAGCTCAACAAGGAGGCACCGCCGCACAGACTCAGCACGGGGAAGATGGCTCAGCTCTAACCCACTGAGAGAGTCTGTTTCAAAGGAGGTGAATGCTGTTCCTGAGGAAGACACATGTTTCTCCCCCAATCTTTCTTTACATGATTATGTACATGTGTATATCTACCTTCACACATTGCCGAGTACGTGTATACATATAAACATTATTTTTTTAAAAAGCAAAGTGAAAATAAATAATATCATCTAAGCATATCTCCTTACATTCTTGAATATACTAAGTGTATTAACAGAAGTGGTAGATACAAGGATGCAGAATAGTAAGATATTGAATTTTTATGATGGTATTTTTAGGACTGCCTTATTATGCTGTATGCCATTGTCTTTATTATGTTGAGATATGTCCTATGTATTTCTACACTCTCCAGGACTTTTATCATGAAGGAAGGTTGGATTTTGTCAGAGGTCTTTTCCTTACCAAATGAGGTGATCACACATTTTCAGCCCTTTAATACACTTACTTGGGAGATTACATTAGTTGATTTGTGTGTGTTGCACCATTCCTGCACACCATGCAGACAGCTCCACAGTCAGAATCGCTCACACCTTAAATGGTTTGGCTGGTCAAAATCTCTACCCCCAGCAACAATTTACTCGCTTAAGAATCTTAGACGTTTTCCTGTCCCCTGCCTTTTGTTTCTGTCTGTGGCTGTGAGCCTCCTCTTTCCTCCTGGAGGAAATGTTTCACTTTGGAGAGAATGTTGTGGGGTTTTTTTTTTTTTTTTTTGATGTTTTTATTATTATTATTATTATTATTATTATTTATTTTTAATTTTATACATCAGCCATGGGTTACCCTGTCCTCCCCCCTCCCACGCCCACCCCCACCTTTCCTTCTTCCCCTCCCCTCCATTCCCATCTCCTCTAGGACCAAGACACCCCTGGGGACTCATTAAACCTGGTGGATTCAGTACAGGCAGGTCCAGTACCCTCCTTCCAGGCTGAGCATGTGTCCCTGTGTAAGCCCAAGGTTCCAAACAGCCAGCTCATGCAGTAAGGACAGGTCCTGGTTGCACAGCCTGGGTGCCTCCCAAACAGATCAAGCTATTCAATTGTCTAACTTATCCAGAGGGTGTGATCCAGGTGGGGACCCCACAGTCTTTGGTTCATAATTCGTGTGCTTCCATTCGTTTGGCTATTTGTCCCTGTGCTTTTTGCAATCTTGGACTCAACAATTCATGCTCTTGCAATCCCTCCCCCTTCTCAACAGTTGGACACCTGGAGCTCCACCTGGGGCCTGGCCAAGGATCTCTGCATCTACTTCCATCAGTTATGGGATGAGAGTTCCAAGATGACTTTTAGGGTGTTTAGTCATCTGATCACCAGACTAGGTCAGATCAGGCCCTCCCTCGACCACTGCCAGCAGTCTATAGAGGCTATACCATTGTGGATTTCTGGGGACCTCTCAAGCACTCTGCCTATTCCTGTTCTCATATGGTCTTCATTTATCATGATCTGTTATTCCTCTTTCTCCCTTTCTGTTCATGATCCAGCTGGGATGTCCTGCTCCCCTGAGCTTTCTTTCCCTCAAAACTTGCCCTTCATCAATCCCACTGTCGTCTAGGTTGTTCATGTAGATCTCATCCATTTCTCTGTCTTTGAGTGATCCCTGTGTCTTTCCTAGGGTCCCGTTTTCTAGGTAGCCTCCCTGGAGTTGTGTAGCAGACTAGTCATCTTTGTTTTACATCTAGTATCCTCCTATGAGTGAGTACATACCATGTTTGTCCTTCTGAGTCTGGGTTACCTCACTCAGGATGATTTTTTCTAGATCCATCCATTTGCCTGCAAACCTCATGATGTCATTGTTTTTCTCTGCTGAGTAGTACTCCATTGTGTATATGTACCATATTTTCTTTATCCATTCTTCAGTTGAAGGGCATCTAGGTTGTTTCCAGGTTCTGGCTATTACAAACAATGCTGATATGAACATAGCTGAGCAAATGCCCTTGTAGTATGATTGAGCATTCCTTGGGTATATGCCCAAGAGTGCTACAGCTGGGTCTTGGGGGAGATGGATTCCCAATTTTCTAAGGAAGCACCATATTGATTTCCAAAGTGTCTGTACAAGCTTGCATTCCCACCAGCAGTGGAGGAGAGTTCCCCTTGCTCCACATCCTCTCCAGCATAAGCTGTCTTCTGTGTTTTTGATCTTAGCGATTCTGACAGTCATTTTGATTTGCATTTCCTGGATAAGTAGGGATGTTGAGCATTCTTTAAATGTTTTTCAGCTGTTTGAACATCCTCTGTGGAGAATTCTCTGTTTAGTTCTATAGCCCATTTCTTAATTGGACTGTTGGGCATTTTGATGTCTAATTTCTTGAGTTCTTTATATATTCTGTGCTGTGGATATCACTCTGTACAAAGAAAATGTTGTTTGGCCAGTGGCCAGGCAGGAAGTATAGGCGGGACAAGAGAGAAGAGAATTCTGGGAAGTAGAAGGCTGGGAGGAGACATCACCAGCCGCCGCCATGAGAAGCAACATGTAAAGACACTGGTAAGCCACAAGCCATGTGGCAAAGTATAGATAAACAGAAATGGGTTAATTTAAGATAGAAGAAGTAGATAACAAGAAGCCTGTCACAGCCATACAGTTTATAAACAATGTAAGTTTTTGTGTGTTTTCTTGGTTGGGTCTGAGCAACTGTGGGACTGGCGGGTAAGAGAGATTTGTCCTGACTGGGCCAGGCAGAAAAACTCTAACTACAAATGGCACCCAACATGGGGCACGAACCCACAACCCTGACTGTTCAGGCTGCCAGCTGTCTCTGTCTATCCTGCAAGACTCCCAAAAGTTGCTTGCATCCTTTTCCAGGTTCTCAGGTAATATTATATCCTTCTGAGGTCTTTGATGTGGTTCAAGACTAGATAGTTATAATTTCCTCAATTATGATAAAAGATGAGTTAGATATAAAAGCTTGGACTCACAAATATAAGATAGATAAAATATCTTCTTTAATATTGTAACTGTAATTCTTGTTTGATGATTGTTTTGTTATATGTAATTGTACTATGTAAAAGTTAAAACCTTCCTTTAAAAAAAAAAAAGAAAAGGGGAAGTGCTGTGGATATCACTCTGTACAAAGAAAATGCTGTTTGGCATGGGCCAGGCAGAAAAACCGCCACTGAGAAGCAACATGTAAAGACTAAGCCACAAGCCACAAAGTATAGATAACAGAATGGTAATTAAATAGAAAAAGTAGATGCCGGCCATACATAAACATGTAAGTTCTGTTGCTTTCTTGGTTGGGTCTGACAACGGACGCGGGTAGAGAGATTTGTCCTGACTGGGCCAGGCAGAAAAACTCTAACTACAATTCTGGATATCAGCCCTCTGTCAGATGTGGGGTTGGTGAAGACCTTTTCCCATTCTGTAGGCTGTCACTTTGTCTTGTTGACCGTGTCCTTTGCTATACAAAAGTTTCTCAGTTTCAACAGGTCCCATTGATTGATTGTTTCTCTCAGTGTCTGTGTTACTGGTGTTATATTTAGAAAGTGATCTCTGGTGCCAATGCATTCAAGAGTACTTCCTACTTTCTCTTCTATCAGGTTCAGAGTAACTGGATTTATGCTGAGGTCTTTGATCCATTTGGATTTAAGTTTTGTGCATGGTGACAGATATGGATCGATTTGTAGCCTTCTACACATTGACATCCAGTTATTTGTTGAAGATGCTTTCTTATTACCATTGCACATTTTTGGCTTCTTTGTCAAAAATTATATGTGCATAGGTGTGCATGTTAATGTCATGGTCTTCAATTCGATTCCATTGGTCCACATGTCAGTTTTTATGCCAGTACCAAGCTGTTTTTATTACTGTAGCTCTATAGTAGAGCTTGAGGTTAGAGATTGTAATGCCTCTAGAGGTTGTTTTATTGTACAGGATTCTTTTGGCTATCCTGGGTTTTTTATTTTTCCATATGAAGTTGAGTATTATTCTTTCCAGATCTGTGAAGAATTGTGTTGGTAATTTGATGGGGATTGCGTTGAATCTGTAGATTGCTTTTGGTAAGATCGCCATTTTTACTATGTTAATCCTGCCTATCCATGAGCATGGGAGATCTTTCCATTTTCTGACATCTTCTTCAATTTCTTTTTTCAGGGACTTAAAGTTTTTGTCATATAGGTCCTTCACATGCTTAGTTAGAGTAACCCCAAGTTATTTTATATCATTTGTGGCTATTGTAAAGGGTGATGTATCTCTGATTTCCTTCTCAGCCTGTTTGTCTATTATATAAAGGAGGGCTACTGATTTTTTTGAGTTGTTCTTGTGGCCTCCTATGTTGCTGAAGGTTTTTATTAGCTGTATCACTTCCTTGGTTGAATTTTTGGGGTCACTCATGTATACTATCATGTCATCTGCAAATAGGGAAACTTGACTTCTTCCTTTCCAATTTGCATCCCCTTAATCTCTTTATGATGTCTTATAGCTCTGGCTAGAACTGCAAGTACTATATAGAATAAGTATGGGCAGAGGGGACAGCCTTGACTTGTTCCTGATTTTAGTGGTATTGCTTTGAGTTTCTCTCCATTTAATTTGATGTTGGCTGTTGGCTTGCTGTAGATTACCTTTATTAGGTTTAGGTACGTTCCCTGTATTACTGATCGCTCCAAGACCTTTATCATGATGGGGTGTTTGATTTTGTCAAATCCCTTTTCTGCATCTAGTGAGATGATCATGTGGTTTTTTTTCTTTGAGTTTGTTTATATGGTGTATTACATTGATGGACTTTCATATGTTGAACCAAGCCTGCATCCCTGGAATGAAGCCTAGTTGATCATGGTGGATAATTGTTTTGATGTGCTCTTGCAATCTGTTTGCCAGTATTTTATTGAGTATTTTTGCATCAATGTTCATGAGGGAGATCAGTCTATAGTTCTCTTTCTTTATTGCATCTTTGTTTGTTTTAGGAATCAGGGTAATTGTATCCTCAAAGGAGTTTGGTAATATTCCTTCTGTGGAACAATTTAAAGAGTATTGGTATTAAGTCTTCTTTGAAGATCTGGTAGAATTCTGCAGTGAAATCATCTGGTCCAGGGCTTTTTTTGGTTGGGAGACTTTTAATGACTGATTCTGTTTCCTTAGGGGTTATTGGACTATTTAAATGGTTTATCTGGTCTTGATTTAACTTAGGTATGTGGTACTTATCAAGAAAATTATCCATTTCTTTTAGATTTTCTAGTTTTGTGGAGTAGAGGTTTTTGAAGTATGACCTGATGATTCTCTGGATTTCCTCATTGTTTGTTGTTATGGCCCCCTTTTCATTTCTGATTTTGTTAATTTGGATGCTCTCTCTCTGTCTTTTGGTTAGTTTGGATAAGGACTTGTCTATCTTGTTGATCTTCTCAAAGAACCAACTCTTTGTTTCATTATTCCTTTGTACTGTTCTCTTTATTTCTATTTTATTGATTTCAGCTCTCAATTTGATAATTTCCTGGTGTCTGTTCCTCCTGGGAGACTTTGCCTCTTCCTGTTCAAGGGCTTTCAGGTGTGCTGTCAAGTCACTAGCATGAGATTTCTCCAGCTTCTATATGTGGGCTATCAGTGCTATGAATTTCCCTCTTAGCACTGCTTTCATAGTATCCCATAAGTTTGGGTATGTGGTGTATTCATTTCCATTGATCTTTAGGAAGTTTCTTTCTTTATTCCTTCCTTAACCCATTGCTGATTATGTTGAACATTATTCAGTTTCCATGAGGTTGTAGGATTTCTGTAGTTTTTTTGTTGTTGTTGTTGAAATCTGACTTTAAACCATGGTGGTCCAATAGAAAACAGGAGGTTATTCCAATTGTTTTGTATCTGTTGAGATTTGCTTTGTGGCCAAGTATGTGGTTGATTTTAGAGACGGTTCCATGGGGTGCTGAGAAGAAGGTATATTCTTTTTTGTTCTGGTGGAATGTTCTGTAGATATCGATTAAGTCCATTTGAGCCATAACATCAGTAAAGACCATTATGTCTCTGTTAAGTTTCAATTTGGCCGAACTGTCCAGAGGTGAAAGTGGGGTGTTGGAGTCTCCCACTATTAATGTGTGGGGTTTTATGTGATTTAAGCTTTGGTAATATTTCTTTTACACATGTGCGTACCCTTGTTTTTGGGGCATAAATGTTCAGAATTGAGACTTCGTCTTGGTGGATCTTTCCTGTGATGGGTATGTAATGTCCTTCATCATCTCTTTTGATTGATTTTAGTTTGAAGTCTATTTTGCTGGCTATTAGGATGGCTACACCAGTTTGCTTCTTCAGACCATTTGATTGGAAAGTCTTTTCCCAGCCTTTTATTCTTAGGAGGTGTCTGTCTTTGAATTTGAGGTGTCTTTCTTGCATGCAGCAGAAAGATGGGTCCTGTTTTCATATCCATTCTGTTAGTTTGTGTCTTTTTATAGGTGAATTAAGTCCACTGATATTAAGGGATATTAATGACCAGTGATTGTTCATTCCTGTTGTTATTTTTATTTTTTTGGTGGTAGTGTGTGTGTACTTCTCTTCTTTGGGGTTTACTGCTGTGGTGTTATCTATTGCCTGTGTTTTCATGGGTGTATCTGCCTTCCTTAGGTTGGAATTTTTCTTCTAGTGCTTTCTGTAGGGCTGGGTTTGTGGATAAGTATTGTTTAAATCTGGTGTTGTCTTGGAAGGTCTTGTTCACTCCATCTATGATGATTGAAAGTTTTGCTGGGTATATTAGTCCAGGCTGGCATCCATGGTCTCTTAGTGTCTGCATTCTATCTGTCCAGGTCCTTCTGGCTTTCAAAGTCTCCATGGAGAAATCAGGTGTTATTCTGATGGGTTTGCCTTTATAAGTCACTTGGCCTTTTTCCTTTGCTGCCCTTAATATTCTTTCTTTATTTTATACGTTTAGTTGTTTAATTATTATGTGGTGAGGGAACTTTTTTGGGGGGTCTAGTCTGTTTGGTGTTCTATAGGCTTCTTGTATCTTCATAGGCATTTCCTTCTTTAAGGTGGGAAAGTTTTCTTCTATGATCTTGTTAAATATATTTTCTGTGCCTTTGAGTTGATATTCTCCTTCCTCTATCCCTATTATTCATAGGTTTTGTCTTTTCATGGTATTCCAAATTTCTTGGATATTTTGGGCCATGACCTTGTTGGTTTTAGTGTTTTCTTTGACAGATGAATCTATTTCTTCTACCGTATCTTCAACACCAGAGATCCTCTCTTCCATCTCTTGCTTTGTGTTGGTTATACTTGCCTCTGAAGCTCCTGTTTTTTTACTCACATTTTCTATTTCCAGCATTCCTTCTGCTAGTGTCTTCTTCATTTTTTCTATTTCCCTCTTCAGGTCTTGGATTGTCTCCCTTGCTTTTTCATTCAAGGATTTATTGTTTTCTTCTGCTTTAATTGTCCTTCCCTCTAGTTTTTTTTAATAGTGTTCTTCCCATTTTTTGTTTGTCTGTTCCTCCACTTTATTTTTGATTTCTTATATATAAGGCTCTAGCCTCTGCAGGATGTTACTTATAAGGTTGTTTTCTTCTTCTTCTTCCATTCTGTGATGTTCAGGTCTAGCTGTTGGAGAAGTTCTAGTTTCTAGTGATGCTGTATTGCTCTTTTGTTTGTTGTATGTACTTCTGCCTTGATGTGTGCCCATCTTGTGAATTCGTTCTTGGTCTTATCAGTGTACTTGGACCAAAAAGAGATGACAGATTTAGGGAGCTTCTCTCTGGTCCAGATGGAAGCTCTGAGCCAGATGGGAGTGCTGGTCCAGATGAGAATGCTGGCCGGATAGGAGCTGGGGGGCTGGACTCTGAGTCTCGGGAAGTTGCTGGGGTCTCCTTATTTTGTCCAGATGGTAGCTCCTCTTGTCCAGATGGGAGTTCCTCTGGTCTCTGGTCCAGATGGGAGTTCCAGGTCAGGATGGAAGCTGGGGGCTGGTCTCTGATTCTCAGGAAGTGGCTGGGGCTCTGTCAGATGGTTGTGGAGGCAGGGTGTTGAGACTGCAGGGTCTGCCTGCAGTCTTGGAAATGGGGAGCCTTCCCACAGGGCCTGCTTATTGGCTGGAAACTGGGGCCAAGTTGGTTAGGTCCTCCCTGGATGGCCTGTGCCCAGTGGCCGGACCCAGGGGCAGTTGCCTCTCTGGCTATAACCCCAGGCACTCTCCTCAGGTCCAGATGGGAGCTGGGGTTTGGTCTCTGAGTCTCAGGAAGTGGCAGGGGTCTTGGACAAATGGGTGTGGGACAAGGTGTGGAGACTGCAGTGTCTGCCTGCAGTCTTGGAAAAGGGGAGCCTTCCCGCAGGGCCCGCGGATTGGCAGGAAACTGGGGCCAAGTTGGGAAGGTCCTCCCAGGATGGCCTGTGTCCAGTGGTGGGACCCAGGGACAGTTGCCTCTCTGACTATAATCCCAGGCACTCACCTTTGTTCCAGATGTGAGTTCCAGGCGAGAATGTTGTGTTTTTTGGCTGGCCGGTCACCCAGTTCCCAAATAAATCACACATGGAGGCTTATTATTAATTATGAATGCCCGGCCTTAGCTTGGCTTGTTTCTTTCCAGCTTTCCTTAACTTTAAATTGTCTCATCTACTTTTTGTCTCTAGGCTTTTCCCATTCTTTTACTTCTATAAAATTTGCTCCATGGTTTGCTGTGTAGCTGGGTGGCTGGCCCCTGAAGTTCTCCTCCTTCTCTTGCTCCTTCTTGTTTTTCCTCCCAGATTTCTCTCCTTCTATCTATTCTCTCTGCCTATTTTTTCTCCTCTCTCACTATTGACTATTCATCACTTTATTAGATTATTAGGTGTTTTAGACAGGCACAGTAACACAGCTTCACACAGTTTGACAAACAAATGCAACATAAACAAAAATAACACACTTCAAAATAATATTCTACAATATTGTTGCCGTACAGCAACTTGTCATCCAGCCCAATCACTCCTGAGTATCTACTAAGAAAAACTCACTGAGCAACATCTATACATTCCTTTAATTGTGAGTTTTCATTCTGTTCAAATTATGAGGCAGGGTATGGTGGCTCACACTTTCAACCTCAGCACTCATGAGGCAGGCAGATCTTGAGTTTCAGTATATATATATATATATATATATATATATATATATATATATATATATATATATATTGTTGGTTCAAGACCAAACAGGCTACTACCTAGGTCTAACACAAACGAATGGGTCTCTAGGATCCTCAGCATCCAAACACTTTGCTTGAAATAGGCAAGCACCTGGAGTGGTTTAGGCAGTAGCCAGTAAATGCAGTCAGAGAACAGGAAGGAAAGTTGAATCAGGTGGACAGCAGAGTAGAGAGCTGAGGAAAGCCTGAGGGCAGAGAAGTAGATGCTGGTCAGCAGAGACTTCCAGATGAGTGGCGGCTTTTCAGAAACAACCAGAGAGCACATGGGACTCAGGAATGTTCTACTGGAACATTAGAGAGTGCCACTTGCTGTAACTGTAATCTTGCTTGATAATTGTTTTGTTATATGTAATTTTACTATGTAAAAGTTAAAACCTTCCAAAAAAAAAAAGGAAAAGTGTGGTGGGATGTTCTGTATGTGTTCTGTATGTTAAGTGTTAAGTGTGTTGCTCTGATTGGTTAATAAATAAAACACTGATTGGCCAGTAGCCAGACAAAAAATATAAATGAGATTAAAAAAATACAAAAAGTAAAAAACAAAACAAAACAAAATGCTGCCAGCCACCACCATATAAAACAAGATATAAAGTACCAATAAGCCATGAGCCACATAACAACTCATAGACTAATAGATACAGGTTAATTTAAGACATAAAAACTAAATAATAAAAAGCCTACTATGACCATACAATTTATAAACAATATAAGTCTCCATGTGTTTACTTGGTTGGGTCTAAGCAGCTATGAGACTGGCGGGGGAGAGAGATTTGTCCGGACTGTCAGCTGGGCAAGACTGGAGAAAGCTTCAGCTACAATTTACTACCACTCCCTCCAGCCTTTACTGCGCCTCTTTATGATACTAAGGGAAAGGCAAGAAGCCAAAGACCAGCTACAACAGCTTTCTGCCTACCAAAGATTTCTAAGTAGCCACAGGAAAAGAACCCCCAGCTGTCTGCTTTGTAACATACTTATTTAGTCAACATCCTCTAAATTGTGTGGTAATTAATTAATTGCAAAAAACTATATATCATTAATTTGGTAAAAGCACTCTTTTCCCTTGAGCTCAATACCTTGTTCTTGTAAACATCAGTCACTCTAGACCCCAAGACAAGCCTAAAAGCAAAAATTAAACCCAAACTTAATGCTTTATTCTCTTTCAGCAAAACAATGCAATTTATTTTATTTGTTCTTTATTTAGACAAGAAAACAGCTGGAAGTCAATGTGGAGTATTCCATCCTCTCTCTCACTGGTCAACTGCCATATTGCACTTTTTTAAAAACTCTACCCTGTCATGTCGTGGTCCATTCAGGGCACCCCAGCATCCATTTTCTAAGTGATGTACTCAATAGGGAAGCTTCCCTGCTATAGTCCTGCTGGGACCTCAAATGCTGCACACGTCTGTTTATTTTTACTTCTGAACAAGTTAACAAAGTCTCACTGTACAATTTCAAAATGATAAACTGTGGGTGTTTCTCTTGGTTTTGAATCAATTGTACCTTCCAATATGCTTATCGTGAGTTTAAATGTGCCAGACAGTTTCAGAGTATATCAGAAAAGTATAAAACTAATTTACAAAGTTATTATCTGGTGTCTTTAAAGACCGATTCCACAAAATGGGCTAAAATTAAGATTAGCAACATTAACAGTCTAGTAGAAATCAGTTACATCAAGTGTAAACCCGGAGATTATGAGTCCAGAGCAAACACATGCACGGAGCAACATTCATGTTTGTTATCATTTCACCCCATTTCTGTACTTGGTATTTATACCAGGACTTCACATACTCTTCCACTGAACTGTATCACCAGCCCTAGAAAAAAATATAGAAAAATGGGATTTCCAGCCTCAAATCAGTGGTTAGAATACATTTAAGCCAAGTTCAACTAAAATTCACTGAAGTATTTCCAACACTGCTGGCTGCCAAGAAGAACCCCGAGTGAAAGGATTACTCCACTGCTAGCCTGAATCTCCTTCCAGTGTGGAAGTCCTAGGCACTGTCAGTTTTCACATGCAATGGGGAAAGAGCTGTGGTGACACTTGTGGTTGGAGAATTCATTTATGTTCTTTAAAATTATCCTTAAATTATTTTATTAAAAAAAGAGATTTTTTTCCTTGTAGATAATTTTGTTTTCTGACATACCTTCCTGTTATTTCAGAATCAAGCTTTTATCTTATTTATTTTGTGAGAGTGTGCTCATGTGTGTTTACCAGCATGGTGTGCACATGATGACAGAGGACAATGAAGGTCAGTTCTTTCCTTCTGTCCTGTGAGTCCAGGGAAGTAACCTCAGGATAGTCAGCAAGTACCTTTATCCACTGACTCATATGGCTAGCCCTAGAATTTGACTTAAAATATTAATATCATTGCTTAAATTGTCATTGGAAATGTTATCTAAAAGACTGAACATATGGCAACAAAGCTATATGGCTGAATAATAAAACACCTTCTATAAATACAGTTCCTGTCCATCTACCAGCGTTCCTCTTACAGCAATAAAGACAATCTTCTCATCTTCACTGGAGAAGAAACTACAGACCTGGGCTCATGGCAGCACATCTCCAACACTTGGACTAAAATGGTTTTTGTTTGTTACTTTGTTTTGTTTTAACCTTTTATCCATTCTCATTTTGAGAGTTACAGGAGGTCATGACCTCTCCAGGAGAAACTTACTTAAATGAGTTCTCTAGAAAAATCTCTCTCACTATTCATGTGTGTTTGTTATCATGTTATACCCTGGAAATCTGTTCTGCTCAAGCAGGAAACCTGTGTCTGTTACTCAGAGATGCTGTACTCGGGGATGGTGTACTCGGGGATGGTGTACTCGGGGCATGCTGTACTTGGGGCTGCTGTACTCAGGGATGCTGTACTCAGGGCATGCTGTACTCAGGGGATGCTGTACTCGGGGATGCTGCACTTGGGGATGCTGCACACGGAGATGTTGTACTCGGGGCATGCTATACTCGGGAATGCTGTACTCAGGGCATGCTGTACTCGGGGATGGGGTACTCAGGGATGCTGCACTCGGGGATGCTGCACTTGGAGATACTGCACACGGGGATGTTGTACTCGGGAATGGTGTACTCGGGGATGCTGTACTCAGGGATGCTGTACTTAGGGATGTTGCACTCGGGGATGCTGTACTTGGGGATGCTGTACTCAGAGATGCTGTACTCGGGGATGCTGCACTCGGGGATGTTGTACTCGGGGCATGGGGCACTGGGGCAAGCTGTACTCAGGGCATGCTTCTTATCTGCATGGGGTTAGAGTGCTTTGTACTACAGTACCCACTGGTGCTACATTCAGCATCTTTCCTGCATGCTCTCTGCAGTCATTTTTCAAATTTGTTTTTTCTCATTAGTCATGAATTTCTGACAAATCCTAACGTTCTCTGGACTTAACTGCTGCCGTGACCTCACTGAGTACCAGTGCCATGACTTCCAATTTCACTTTTTCAGAACTGAGTTCACACCATTGCCTCTGCTTCTCCCCTAAATGAAGATAAATTTTTATTTAACTTCTTCCTGCAGGACACTCAGTTATTTCAGTTAGAATCTGCTTTTCCTTGCTGAAATCAGTAAACATTTTAATCCTCTCTTTCACCTTAAAATGTCCTTTCATTTCCACTGTGGGCATAGTACTAATTTGTGCATTTTTAAGGATTTAATTTATTTTATTTATGTGTGCACTTACATAAGTGTGTATATATGTATGTTCACATGAGTGTACAGTGCTCATAGAGGCCATCAAAGGAGTGTTGAGTCCCTTGGAAGTGGTGTTACAGGCCTTTGCTGGGAACCAAACACAGGTCCTCATAGAACTGTAAGTTTTTGAACTGCTGAGCTGTCCCTCCAGCCTTCTACTTTACTCACAACAGATAATTTGTTGCCACCAAACTGTCTTCTTCATCTTTGTCTAAATATGGTCAACTTATCAGTAAAATAACATATAGTTGTATAGATTCAACAAAGGAACAATATATATATATATATATATATATATATATATATATATATATATATATAGCATATGCTTTTAGGAGTGGTCATGTAGTTGCATATAGTCAAGTGGCAACTGTCAGTTTCAAGTAAACTATGGGGACCCTAATCAAATACATATACTTTGATCCTCAGACACATGGGCTCTTCATATGCCTTTATATACAGCTTTAATATCTGTAACTGGAAGACATACTTCATTTAATAATACTATGCCTCTACTTTCTACTCCATTAACCACTCTTAAGTTTAAGGACTGTGACAGTAGTGTGTTATTTAATGGTAACTTATGAGAATTTTCACCCATGTCACAAAATTATTGTGGCATTTACAAAGACTTCCCAAGAACTAAGAACTAATTTATAGTCCTGACATTTCCACTTCCTTTTAAATACTCCTGTGACTAGTTAGTCATAGACAGGTTTTTAACTGCATCTTTTTTTTTTTTTAATTCTAGCTTTTTGCTGTTTAAATGATTTTATGGTCTGACCCTTTTAGATAGATGGCAACATTGCACCAGAAAGGTATGAATTAGTACAGAAATCCTCAAACACTCTGGGAACCCTTTATATTATGGAAGATCAATTTTTTTTTTAACCAATGACTTGCTTTTTCTCTGTTCTCTTGTTACTCTGCCTCTGGGATGTGTATGATATAATGACTTTCATCACCAGTAGAACTCAGTTTAACCTTGTAATATTTTGTCTATCCAGCACATTCTCTGTGTGTATGTATGTGTGTGTGTATATATATATATATATGTGTGTGTGTGTGTGTGTGTGTGTGTGTGTGTATAGGCTTTACCTGAGTAAAGATTTGAGGTTTACTAGTCGGCATAAAAACTATTCCTCAGTCTGCCCTGGATATCATATTTGCTAAGACGCCTGTTTCCTTTATCTTAAAATCACATTTGACGCTCTGTTCTATTACTTTCCACATTCAAGAAGGACCAGCTAGTGTCTGTTGTTGCACCAGGTTTAAAAAAAAAAAACTTCCATTCATCTCAGCAATCTCTGAAATTTCCATAAATATTTCTATAAATGAATTTTTCTAGTATATTTCCATGATAACCACTGCTTCCTAAGAGCTTAAAACAGTTTCATATTGTTCATTCTATATTCTATACATTCTGAAGTCCTTCCTGTGTGTATTTCAAAGCCATAAACCATTTTGTTTTCTTACTACCTCTTTCCTCCTTCTTTTTCTAACCAATATCTATTGTCAGATGGCCCATTGCCTGTGGTGGTATGTAGCAGACACTGCTTAAATATTTCCTCATCCTAGGTACACAGAAAGTTACTTTGCAGGTTTCTTTACATGTGATAACACATCCTGTGAACAGATACAGTTGAACAATGAACACAATGAAGAAAAGTTTCACATTGAGCCCTTGTTTCTAAAGGTATCTTCATCTCTCTCTTTCTGTTTCTCTCTCTCTCTCTCTCTCTCTCTCTCTCTCTCTCTCTCTCTCTCTCTCACACACACACACACACACACACACACACACACATCCTGGCACTGGCACCTAAAATTAATTTATTTTTGTAATTTTAAGGTTCCTAAGGGGTGGACTAAGGAGTGGAATCTAACTGTATTGGTTGACTAGTCAGAAGAGAATCATATAATATTATCTAGTATCTCCTGAACTCTGGTGAGGATGATAAAGATGAGAAACGTTTAGAGTAAGCAGCAACACCTGAAAAGATGGAGTAGGACAGAATGTTCTTTCAAAACAACCAAAGTAAAGAAGTCCATAACATGGATTCTCAGTGCTCAAGAGGCTCTCATTTCAGGGGTTGGAATCTATCCCTAGAGCAAACATTGCATGGGTTCTGCCTAAAGTGCCTGTATAAATGTCCATAGAAAGTCCAAAATGCTTTCAAATATCTCAACCTGATCAACTCCAACTAGAAAACTAAATTTATTCTCAAGAATGAAAGACAACACAAAGATTCTGATATCTAAAATGATGAGATTTATAGGTTTTGACAGAAAATTAATAAGAAGAGAAACTTCACTAGTAATTTAGGCTGCCATTCTAAGAGTCAAGGGGCAAGACAAAAGGTTAGATACATAGACAGATGACAGATGGATAGATGGGTAAATAGGTAGGTCGGTATGTGGGTAGGTAGGTATATAGGTAGGATAGGTAGGTAGATAAACAGATAGATAGATAGACAGACAGACAGACAGACAGACAGACAGACAGATAGATAGATAGATAGATAGATAAATAGATAGATAGATAGATAATGTGATAAGTACATAGTAACTCAAATCCTGTCCTAAAGTAACTTACTCCCTCCCACAAAATCCATCTCCTAAAAGTTTTACAACCTGTGGGTGACATTTCACATTCAAACCACAACACTCTCAACCTTAGGAACTAAGAAAATGGTGACAGCCATGAACACCAGCACTGAGTGGTCTGCCCCAGTCATAATGCTCTCTGAGAGCTCACTGAGCCCATCCTTTCATCTACTCATAACATAAACAGCCTGAGATAGCAAGTATGTAAAGAATTACTGTGAGCAAAGGTCCATGTTAAAATAAAGCCTTTTATCTCTTGCAAGGAACCAGTTCAACACTGGCTAGAACCCCACCAGTTGTGGGACTCTGATGTAAGTCACCTTAACATCAGTTATTAGGTTCCAAGAAATACCCCCAGAAATTAGATTCTTGCTCTAATTACACAAGATTGCTCTGGGATATTTTGATAGGACTCTGACAATCCAGAGACTGCCCAATGAAGTTAGACCTTGAATTCAGGGGCAGAGCTAGTGACAAGCTGACCTGAATTGGCTATAAAAAGCCAGCAATTTGGAGAGAGAAGACACACAGGAAGGAAAGGGCATGCACTAGAGTTTGAGCTCACTTGGCTCTGGGAAGAGGGAAAAGACACACCTCTTTTGGTGGTTCTGCCAAAAAGCAGGGCAGCTAGTTGCTACTCAGCTTCTCTGGGCCAGCAGGTTTTTACCCCAGCTTTTGACCTCTGCATCTTATTGATAAGTAGAATGACAAAGACGTAATTTAAACATACATATCGTGGCTGCAGCAGAGCCAGAGCTGCAGGACTGGAAGCCCAGGCAGGCTGTGGCCTGAGTGGCTAGTGGGCTGCGGACTGAGGTGCTGTGGGTCCACAGACAATAATTAAAATATCAGTAGATTCATGTGTAGCCACTAATCTGACAGAAAAAATCACAAAATAATGTATGTATCTGCATTTGATTGTTTCTGTGTTTCACCCAAGTTTCTAAGAGTTTTGTAAACAGGAACACATGAGACTCTACAAAACAGTTACAATAGATAGAAGTATAAAATCCTATACTTGGGATGCATAAGACATATTCTTGTTTCTCTTTACTCTTCTAAACATTGAAGATATCAGAATATCTGTGATCAAAGTTAAATGCTTCAGCCATAGAGACAATGGGGCATGTTTCATTATGGCAATGCACCAATTATAGAAGAGGATTATTAACAAATTTCTGTCTTTTTCACTAGTATGATATTGACTTTACTGACAGAACCCCCTTCCCCTTTTAATCAAGGAAAGAATCCTTCCATGAGCTTTGAGCTATAAAGAGAGATAACAAGCAGGGATGGCAAGCTGCCTCTGCTTGGAGAACTATGTAGTTTGTTCTGCAGATTGACCTGGCTAGTGCCCAAAATCCAATGTTGCTGCAGAGGTTCACAAACTGATATCAGTATGAGAAACAGTAGAAGTTGGTTTTTGTATTATAGCTTGACCATTTATATAGCTGATAAAAACATGGAGGTGAGTTTTATAATGTTTCAGATGTTTTCATTCCCCTATACGTGAATGCTTTCAGTTCATTTTAATGATTCACGTACATTTGTTTTGTATTCATAGAGTGTTGGAATCATGCTTGAATATATAAAATATAGTTTCTTGTCCTCAAAGCCAATTTAGGATTTGGAGAAGTAATGTATGGCTGAAAGTAACAACAAGATATTATTTTAAAAAGAAAGTAGTTAATTATATGTGTTTACCCAGAGGAAGGAGCCTAGATAATGAACTGTGAGTTGTTTAATTAGCACCTATTAGATACCTGCCATAGGGTATCAGATAAATACAGTGGAAATGAAAATGATTGGCCTCGGGCATGAAAGAATTATAACTACTGTCACACACCTTAGTGGAGGCAAGTGTTCCTGAAATATGCTGCCAATACTTATGCTAATGCATCAAGCACGTGGGGTCATTCCTCTAGTTCCAGAGAATTTTAACCACATCTCTAGCCAAACACATAGATTTTGACTTAAAGCCGAACTATGTGGTTCTTCTTTCCATCACGATGCTCTCTACAACTGTGCCATGCCATTCATCAGAAACTCAGCCCAATCCCGAGGCTTGTTATGATGGAGCGCCATGTATTCTCTGTATTCCATCCACACAGCCTGTGAGCTATGACTTGGAAAATTAATCCTGATTTCAGTTCTGAGACTTCTGCTCCAGTTCCTACATCCTCATGCATACCAAAAATGTTTGCCTTCTGGGCTACCAGAAGAGCCACCTGGATTGTTCCCTGTTTTTGTTCTTATACAGCATCCTTTAAATTTAACTTCCCTCATGACATCCATGAAAAATGTTAAATGCATTTTTAAATGTTAAACAGCATTTAATATCTCAATAGTGTCCATAGCAATACAACCCTTCCTGACTTAAACCCACTCACTTCTTTCTGCATAATTGTGGACACCTTCCTTAAATCCTCCAGGTCACTCTGTCTTCGTACCCCACCTTCTTCATCTGCTTTCTGCATTTATTGCTCTCAGAATTCTATTTGTGAATTTTCTTTATCTGTTACCATGTGTATTTGTTAGCCATGTTGGTGGCTATTTCCTCAGCACGAACATAAAAATGAGTTTGACACAGAACAAGACAACAGATGTAAACATTTTAGAAATCAGAGTACATATGTGTTGAATAAAGTGAGAAGCAAGCTACAAACTTATTCTGGAGACTGAGATATATTTCAATAAATGAAAGAAATTGAAATTCAGGCTTAAAAAGTCAGGCTTAAAAATTTTAAATAGTATTTCAAGATGCATTACATTAATAATCTCTGATATCATTGATGCTTATTTGTAACTTAAATTTTACTACTGAGTATCCCATGCCTTTAATCCCAGCACTTGGTAGGCAGAGACAGGTGGATCTCTGTGAGTTCGAGGCCAGCCTGGTCTACAAAGCAAGTTCTAGGAAAGGCGCAAAGCTACAGAGAGAAACCCTGTCTCAAAAACCAAAAAAAAAAAAAAAAGGTAGTTTAAAAAAGTAAGATTCTCTGTCATAAACTAAATTATCTGAATTAATAAATACAAATGGGACATGAAATTAATTTAAATTCAGAAAAGTAAATATAAATGTTTAATTATTGCATAAGATATACTTGTGCCAAAATATTCATTATTTATCATAAACGTCTACTTTATGGACAATTTATTTGTTAATTCATGATATTTTCATTTAACTGGATGTCTCACATTTTAGTATAAAATCTACTTATAGACACTTTAAAAATCGATTTTCTCTGGAATTTCTCTCCCTCTTCTCTCTTTTGTTGTAGCTGTTTTTTGAGACAGGGTTTTTCTGTGTAATAGCCATGGCTTTCCTGAAACTTACTTTGTGGACCTGGCCTCAGACTCAAAGAGATCTACCTGCCTCTGCCTCCCATGTGCTGGGATTAAAGGCTTTTAGCATCATGCTTGGCTTGGAATTTATTTCTTCAACAAAAATATCAGAGAAATGTAGCTCGTTGGTAAAGTATTTTCTTTTCTTTCTTTCTTTCTTTTTTTTTTTGAGACAGTGTTTCCCTGTGTAGCTTTGTGCCTTTCCTGGATCTTGCTCTGTAGACCAGGCTGGCCTCAAATTCACAGAGATCCGCCTGCCTCTGCCTCCCTAGTGCGGGGTTAAAGGCGTGCGCCACCACGGGGCTGGTAAAGTATTTTCTAACATGTTCAAGGACCTAAGGTTTATCCTGGTACTGCAAATGATAGCAAGAACAAACACAAACGCTCCACTGTGGAGTAACATGGTATGGCAGGGCTAGAAAATATACAGGGAAAACAAAATTCCCAGCTGGCTGTGGAGTCACAAATCTGTGCTGCAGATGTTGCCTGGGGATATATAAATAGATATCTATTCACTCTAAACAGAGCACAAACAACAGACTAAAGAAACTATTCCATCCAAGACAGCTTAAAGAACTTATTTATTTGCTTATTGAGGTGAGTGACAGGAGTGTGGATGAGAGCTTTCTTAAGCGTGTGGGTGACTCAAAGTCAGCTGCATCACTGAAGATAAAAACACAAAACCCACCTTGGTGTGGGTGACAAAGCAATCTTGAAGATCAATGTGCTGCTTTCAGACAGCTCAACTAGAGCTGACTACTCTCCCCAGCAATTGTTACTGCTTTGATAGCCTTGAAGCCAGGCCTTGTTGTAGAACATTATTTTAAGATGTGTTACATTTGTTTGTGCTGTGGCATTTGTTTAATGTTGCAAAGATATGGTCCATTCTTTTATGTTACATTTGTTTAAAGCTGTGAAGCTGTGCTACTTTGTCTGTCTAAAACACCTGATGGTCTAATAAAGAGCTGAATCACCAATAGCAAGGCAGGAGAAAGGATAGGTGGGGTTGGCAGGCAGAGAGAATAGATAGGAGACAAAGGACAGGGAGGAACAAGAAAAGGAGGAGGAGAGAGGACATTAGGAGCCAGCCACCCAGGCACATTGCCAGACACAGTGAGAACTAAAGAAATGTGTACAGAAATAGAGAAAAGTAAAAGCCCAGAGGCAAAAGGTAGGGATAATTTAAGAAAAGCTGGCAAGAAACAAGCCAAGCTAAGTCCAGGCATTTGTAAGAAAGAATAGAACTCTGTGTATTTATTTGGGAGCTGGTGGTAGGCCTGGAAAGGAGTGAAGGGTAAAAAGCCAAATATAAGGCCTTGTGATTCTTACATGTTTAATTCACTGAGTCAACCTGTGAACCTATATTTACCTATAGAACATTAGGAATTTCCTACCTTCCTTCAGAAGAAACTGCTTCAGTTCAGAGGAAATAGCTTCACCACAACCTATGACCTAGCATTTGGGAGGGTGATGCATGAGGACTGCCTTGGTGACTGGCTAGCCTGAGTAGCAGCCCACCACCTAGAGATCTATAGAGGAATCCTGCCTCTCCCCCACCCTCAAAGAGCAAGGAGGCTGGAGAGATTGTTCAATGGTTCAGCATACTTATTACTTTTCCAAACAACCTGAGTTATCTTCCCATTATCCCCATGATGGCTCACAACCATCTGTAACTCCAGTTCCAGAGGATTCCATGTCCCTTTATGGCCTCTGTTGACATTTCATGCATATGGTAGACGTGCATGTAGACAATAATGAACTCAACTTCAGTTCCTTTATTGTAATGACTGTATCTTGTAAAAATGGTATATTTAAGGACTAACCCAAAAATATGACATTTTCTTTACATGTAACCAGAATTTCAGTTAATATAAATCCAACAGTAGCAAAGAAAGAAGTCGTTTACAAAGACAGTAGAGGATGCAGCTAACCTTTGAATACTGTATAAGAAAAATAGATCAAACTACAAATTAAAAATGAGAAAGATGATCCTGAAACTTTTAGAGGGTCAGAAGCTCCTAGAAACTGACAAAGTTGATGAATACAGTATTCCCAGGAATACCATATGCAAATGTTTGTCATTGAAAAACTGTGATTGTATAAGTTCATTGGCTTTTGTGAAGTCATCAATGAAGGCCCATTAGGTCACAGAGCCAAAATCCGTTTTGAAAAGGGCAGAGTAAAAGTGATTCAGATGCTTGAGAAAAATCTGTGAAAAGAGCCAAGAGCAACAATTATAAATTAATGTCTCCCTCTCTAAAAATGGGTATTCACAGGGCTTGTGCAGATGCTATAAATCAAGCCCAGGAGTAACAAGACAGCATACAAAGGAAGGATTAAGTTTAAAAAAAAAAATGTAAAAGCATTCAACATCCACATTACAATAAATGGAATAAAGTAAGTCCCAGACAAAGGAAAGAACTAGGTTGAGGTGGAGAACTCAAATATCAACACAGTGCACATTTGAATACAGAATAAATTATCCTCTACATTGATAATAAAAAAAAAGGCTTTCAAAAGTTTAGACTTAGGGGCATTTCAAAAGTAGATGAATTATACAGACAAGAGTCAGTCAGGTAAATAAAATCAAATACTAGGCTTGACTCTGAGGTTGATATTTCTAGGAAGAAAAATTTTTAACTTATTTGTAATTTTCAGAGCAGGTGGCACTATGTAATTCAGGCTGGAGGCAAAGTTTCTAGGTTTATGTCTTAGTCATGTGAATGCTATAGTGGCATGCATGTGACAGGTTTCCCTTGCTATCCTTTAGACAGTCATCTACATTGGTAGCATCCACACACTGACTTTCAGACAATGGGAAAAAGCTATGTTCTGACAGAGGAAATTCAACTGAGATTGAACATTGCTTCTTAACTGCCCAGCTCAGGTGTGCATTTCAGATATTATTTTCACCATTATTTCTTAATTCTTAGGAAATGATACTGATGTAGTTTTCTCCTTTTATATGGAATGCAATGTATAGGTATTGTGTGTGTGTGTGTGTGTGTGTGTGTGTGTGTGTGTGTGTGTGTACACATGAGTGTAGATGCCCATGGAGGCTACAGGGTGTCAATCCCCTGGTGCTGGAGTTACAGGAAATTGTGTGTATATATAGGTATTGGGAACTGAACTCAAGTCCTCTGTAAGAACAGCAAGCCCCATAACCACTCTGCCATTGCTACAACCCCCAACTGCTTTTCTTGTGCAGGTAGCATTTTCCTGACTCTGGGAAGATATAGTCTCTCTGAATTTCCTGTGGTTTCTTTCACATGAAGATTAAAGTATGTTTTCTTAAAATGTTTTATCTATTTATCTCTAGAATGCAAAGGAAAGTTATGACATCTTATGTGACTTTATTAAAAAGAAACAATTGCTAAGACTTTGGAGAAAGGTTTCCATGTCAATCACCAGCAAGCTCTCTGGGGACATTTAAGGATCTTGACTTCGCTTATATTTAACCACTCTGTGCACTGGCCTGAGATGAAGAAGAAAAAAAAATGCCTGAAATAATGAGCTGGCTCTCCTCATGAAGTGTACATAATGCTCTGCAGAGCAAGTATATATTTATATCTATGTATAGCTATGTATGTGTGTATGTTTCTTTGACTATAGAATGTTCTTTGTGTAAAGGCTAGCAAGAAACTTTCAGATGTCAGTTGCTATGGAGACTGCCTTTGTAAAAAAGTGAATTGTAGATTAAATAGCTTCATAAAACATATATACATGGTTAGCAGATAAACTACAGGTGCCTTGAAGCCACAGTAATTTAAACAAGGCCTTCAGAAACTTTGAAAAACTTCACCTCTGAAAGGCACATCTAATAATAAACTCTCAGTTGCTGCCCCCATCATCAGCTGAAGACCACAAACTTCCCTCAGGGGATAATCATCCTTGCTAGATTCCACTAGAAATTAGAGGCAGAAAGCACAAAGACTTTGCAGCAAAAGTTGTCATTGCCCTTCTCAAATTCTGAGAGCTCGCAGCTTTGCACTTATGTCTCCAGGGCAACACCCCGATCACTGTCCCTTTGCATCCCTAATGTCACTGTGCAACTAAAAGACTGTACTCTCAGGCATTGAACACCTGGGCTAATTGTATTCAATGCTCACATTTTAGGGGACAGAGGAGTGTGTAGATATTATATGACTGCTTGAAAAGTCATGGACACACTTTTAACTACTAATTGATGTCAAACAGTTGAGGATGGTGAAAGGCAGACTTCTAGGAAATAGCAGCCAGTGAATAATTTTCTAGTGTAGTGCAGCTAAACATTCCAGAACATCTTAGCTGTGTCTACTTCCTTTTGTATTAGCAAGTGGAAAGTTTGTTACTTTCCACTTCCATTGGCTCCTAAAATAGGAAATACAAACACTGCATACACATGCATAGAGCTGTACACCATAGCCTTCTCTCTCTCTCTCTCTCTCTCTCTCTCTCTCTCTCTCTCTCTCTCTCTCTCTCTCTCTCTCTCTTTCTCTCTGTCTCTCTCTGTCTCTCTGTCTCTGTCTCTGTCTCTGTCTCTGTCTCTGTCTCTCTCTCTGTGTGTGTGTGTGTGTGTGTGTGTGTGTGTGTGTGTGGTTTTTACAGGTTGTTCATGTCTCCTTTCTCTTTCTTGGGCATTTTTTTCCTTCTTAACCCTAACTCAGCTCCATGCTACATAAGGTCTACTCCTAACGCTGCTGTACTTTTTATAAGCTTCCTTCTACAGGAACATCTCTCAGCTCATTGTTCAAAAGTGTGGTCCAATATCTGCCAGATTTCACTGCATTCACATCTGAGTTGAAACCCCAGACTAAAACACAGAATCACTGAGGGGTCAGCAGCATGCATGATATTTTCCCTAAACTTTGTGTCTACATCTTATAATTTCAACTTAATAAAATGAACTAAACTACACATTCTTACTTGTTAACTCCTCTTTAAGATACAATGGCAGGTGGAAGAAACAGAGTTACTACAATGGCTGTAATTCCTCAATTGTCTTCAGCTCAAAATAATCCAGATGCCGTAGTGAAATGTTTAGGGTTAACATAGTTAAATTGCCCACATTTCTTTCAGCAATATTTGTAGCTTGAGTGAGTATGTTTTGCAAATATTTTGGAAAATTTATCCCTAAATATTTCATGCTTAGGGGTGGTAGCATAGCACAATGGAACTGTCTTTTATTCCATTTTACTCTTTATTGCTGATTTTAGAGAGCAAGCATATTTATGTTTTCTTTACTACTAAACAAATTAATTCTAACAACTTTCCTTACTATTTTAAATTATTTATATTTTTCTATGTAGTTGATATTATTTATGCAAATAAATAACTTTTAAGATTTTATGACTTAAATGTTTGAGTCTTTTTCTTCCTTCCTAGCCTCCTCCCTCCCTCCTGTGGTGGTATTGTGTTCCCCAAAATATTGTGCACCTTAATAAATTTATCTGGGGTCAGAGAACAGACAGACACTAGATACAGAGCCAAAAATGGTGGCTAGAAAATGGGTCAGAGCAAGCCATAGCAGAAGCTGGGCAGTGGTGGTGCATGCCTTTAATCCCAGCACTTGGGAGGCAGAGCTAGGCAGATCTCTGTGTGTTCAAGGATACAGCCAGCATGGAGACACATGCCTTTAATCCCAGAAAGACACACACGTTTAATCCTAGAAAGCGAGCCTTTAATCCCAGAGAGTGATGGCAGAAAGAGAAAGATATATAAGGCGTGGAGACCAGAAACTAGCAGCATTTGGCAGGTTAAGCATTCAGGCTTTTGAGCTGAGAGCCATTGGGATAAGGACTCAGAGGCTTCCATGTCTGAGGAAAGAAGACCAGCTGAGGAATTGTTGAGGTGAGGAAACTGTGGCCTGTTCTGTCTCTCTGATCTTCCAGCAGTCACCCCAATACCTGGCTCCAGGTTTGATTTTATTAATAAGAACTTTTTAAGACTCATGTTACACCCTCCCTCCTCCCCTCCTTCCCTCTCTCTTTCTTTTCTTCAGTTCTTTTGAACTGGCTAGATTTCCACAGATTATTGCATGATGTATTGAGAGAAGAGTGCTCTTGTAAATAATAAAAACAGGTATCAGACTTTAACCTTCCATCTACAATCTGTCCTGCCTACAAGATGTGCTGGGGCAATGGTGATTTCTGAATTATGGGAGCAGCCAACCAGTGACTGGTCTAACTTGAGGCCAATACCAGGAAAGGGAGCCTGTGCCTGACACTGCTTGGATGGCCAGGAATCAGAAACTGGATGGCCCAAAGACCTAGGGAAAAATGAAGCATGACTGGCTAAAAATTAAAACAAAATAAATTTTTAAAAAAAGAAAAGGGGCTGCATGGTGGTGGTGCACACCTTTAATCCCAGCACTTGGGAGGCAGAGCCAGGTGGATCTCTGTGAGTTCGAGGCCAGCCTGGGCTACAGAGTGAGTTGAAGGACAGGAACAAAGCTACACAGAGAAACCCTGTATCAAAACAATAATAACAACAACAAAAAGTAATGGTATGTCCTGAAAGTTGATGCAGCAGGAGAATATGCTTGCCACTAAGCCTCATACCTCAGTCAAACCCTGAGAACTTCCATGGTAGAAGGAATGAATCAATTCCTAACACTGTCCTCTGACCACCACATGTGCACATACACAGCATGCATAAGCATACATGCACATGCATTCATATGTGCACAACACAAAATAAGTGAATGAATAAATAAAAATGTAATATATGTTCTGTAGAAGAGTGTCAGTGCCTGCATATTTCACAGAGGCTCTTCCTCTGTATGAATTGCTCTCATCATTATGTATTATAAATTCTTACATCTTATTCCTAGATGTTGTTAAACATATTTTTGTTACCTATTGGTACTATAATACAATTTTTCCTAATACTTTTATTTATATTTATCTTTTATTTTTCAATACTTTGGCATGATTTGATTAAGGACTTGATTGTATTGTTTAAAATATTAGTATTTTATATAGTCATCTTGGTTTGGATGGTACTGTATAGGACTGATATCACTTTCTACTAAGTTTTTAAGAAAATGGGCAGCAATTTAAACATCCACTTGAACATTTTATGTAAGCAAGTTTTACAATTATAGATAGATCTAGTTTTATTTATTTGTTTATTTATCTATTTGTTTATCTGTTTGTTTGTTTGTTTGTTTATTTATTTATGTTTTGTGTTTGATGTTGCCTGTATGTGCACAAGCACATTCATTTATACTCTTGTGGAGGCCAGAGGTCAACATCAAATTTAGTTCTTAACCATTATCCTCCTTATTTTTGAGGTAGGGTCTCTCACCAAATATGGAGCTTGCCATTTGGTCTAGACTGGCTAGCTAACAAGTCACAAGGATCCATGTATCTCTGCCTCCTAAAAGTGAAGCAAATTATCATTAAATACTGAGATTATCAATCTGGGTGCTGGAGGTGGAGCTAATGGCTCCATGCAGAGAATATGTTTCACTGGCTGAGTCATCTTCCCAGCTCCTAGATGTAAGTTTTAAATAGAATACTGATCAGATTTTCTAGATCTTATATTAGTTTTAAGATGAGTCCTTAAAATAAATTAGGAGATGTCTTAGTCATGGTTTCTACTGCTGTGTAAACACCATGGCCAAAAGCAACATGGGATGGAATTACGATTACTTCTTCCAGAATGACCCTGTCTTGTACCAAATTATCGTGCATTGGCCTGAACAATTGCCCCATTATCAACTTGAAACTCTAACACAGCATTATTCTACTGAAGCCTTTCTTTTCTCAGCTGTTTCCAAGATGGTATTTTAATATTAGTGCTACAATAGAAAACATTCCAGCTTTGAGTATATGTGCTGCAGAAGCGAGCACCATTCCAGGTTTGAAAAGTCCTACAGTCTTCAATATTTAATACATTATATTTTCAATCTCTTTAAGACATCCAAAGTCTCTCTAAGATACCAAAGTTCCTCAAGAATTGCAAAGTTTGTCTCAAATATCCAAGGTCTCAAAACACTGAGTTTCCATAAAATTGAAATAAATTAAGTACTCTTATTCTAAGAGGGAAGAGCCAGGGGAAAATCAACGTAAAGCCAAAGACCAACAGCATTAAAAGCTCAATGGGATTCTCCTACTGTCCTCTGGTCTCAAAAGGACCTTGTCTCCCTAGTTTCAGGATGACACATGCTACAACTCTTTTGTCTGTGGTGGCCATGCCATGGTACTATCATTGCCAATATTCTGGAAACTCTGCACTCAGTGGGCTACAACTTCATCTGGGTCTCTGACCCTGCCACATCTCAACTTCTTAACATGACCACTTAAAATTATAGTCTCAATTTCTTACCATGGCCTCTTCAGTCCTGGACTTATGCTGCAACTGAGGTTGTACATTCACCAGTGGCCCCTCCTTGCCTGTCAGAGAAGAAGCAGAGGCCAGGGAGGAGTGCTGCTTACTGAATGGCTCAGCTTGTTTTCTTGTAAATTTCAGGACCACCTGCTCAGGAGTTGCATGGCCCACAATTGGCTGAACCTCCCCACATCAAACAGTAATCATTAAAATATTGGACAGTTGCTTACATATCAATCTTATGTAGGCATTTTCTCAATTAGCTGACAGAAAACCTTATTTTAAGTTATCAGTTTAGTGGGCACAATGTTATTCTCAATAACTTCCTGGTGTTATTTAACACTCAAGAAAATGTTGAACTTTTTACCCATAATTAAAATACTGCATTTTTTCTTCACAAATATTTTACTACTGAAACGATGAGTCGGGTTAAGACCAATATGCTGAAGTTCGTCGCTTTATAGAAAATTGACACCACAATTTATTCATATCACCAGTCTTGACAAAGAGTTTTCCCTGAAGGCCATAATCCACTTATTCACTCCAAATGATCATTATTAAGGTCATTTTAGAAACTACTCTCATATAACATCAGAGAATTTGCAAAGTGAAATAACTATTTGCATTTTCATATATTAGGATGTAATTACCTCCACTTAAGCAAGAACACATAAAAAGATCACTCAAGTGTAAATTATGACTTTGAATAGTTGTACAATAGTGATTATTTCCATTCCATCACCTTACATATACTCCTGTAATTAACATACTGATGAAGGTGTCTAATTGTTCTAATGAATCTTCCCAGCGTAATTGTCTTTTTATATGGATTAAGTTGTAGCCGTCCTGCAAAAACATCAACATGCTTAAAGAATTGTACAATCTTTCTGATGAAAGAAATAAACCGCACATCTGGGCTCTGATTTATTTTAATTATGAAAAGCTGCTTTATAAACCTAGAACTAATTTCCTCAATGGTCAATTTTAATACATATTTAATATATGTCAATAATCTTAATGTTAAATCAGTTGTGAGAAGGAAGCATTGGTCCTATGATTTTCCAAACAGAATATCTACATCTGAACCATTGTTTGGATAGAGAAATCACCTGTGAAGAATCTGAGCAGTTCCCATGACTTAAAACTATAGAGACATATGGACAGTTTTTGTTTTTTAAATTCATTTCTATTCCCAAGTTGAGTGAACAAGGCAAAAACTTTCAGTTAAATGTTTTTTTTTTTTAATTTCATTTTTGCGTACCCTGTTCAAAACAAATGTCCTTAATTGACTTGCAATGGTAGCAAATCCATTCTAGAATGTCAGAGATGTTGGCAAACAGATGGCTGTGTAGAAACCATTCCTCCCAGGAGTTACGCAAAGTTCCTGCTGTCCAGGGCTATGTGTAACATGTGCTGTGCTGCTCTCTGTTAGCTGGCGACTTCAGTGATGGATGTGTGTGCCAAGCACCCCTTCCCTAGAAGAGCTCTGCCCCCTTTACACACCATCTATATTGATGATATAGATGATATAGATAACTGCATGAATTCAGGGAATACTAATGGGTTTTATTTAAAAGGTGAGGGCATGCAAATATACTCAATGTCTCAATTGATAAGCACACTTATATTTCTCCAGACTATATCTGATACTTACAAGCATATCATCATCCTCTATTTTATTGCACAAAAGGAATAAACTGGAAGATAATAAATAAGAAACTTCTTCATGAATCCCTATCAAAAGTTTTTGTTTACCATTCAGAACAGTGTATGAAAAATCAAGTGATCGTTGTTTGAAGAACAGAAAAATGAACTCACAAAACAAAAACATTGGCTTCCCACGCCTGTGCGAAGCCAGCTATGATTCTGTTAATACTGCAAACATATTAACATATTCATATGTTCCCCTCTATAAACATATATTATGCATAAAAACAAAATTCAAACCTGTTGTGCGCTAAGATGTTAGTTACAAGAGATATCTTGAAATTAAATAAATTACATGCTATATGCTTGTATAGTCTTCTTGGAACAAATGTGTACATACAGAACTATGTTTTAAGTATACCATGGATATTTATATGGGGTGATAGCTACAAGGGAAATTGTCTTAGGTTTCACTCTTGCTTTTCATTCTGTTCTCTGGAACTTCATATATGGACCCTCTGAATAGTCTTCCTCTCTCAGATTCTAGTTTGCTCGCATGACGTCATTGATGGCTGACTCCTTATCTAGTCAGCACTTCCATCTACTGGCATTTCAAAGGCAGCTTCTTCTCATTTCCTAACCTTGTTTGTTTGTTCAGAATTCCAAGATAGGGAAAAGTGAGCAGAGGGGCTGCAAAGGTGGCCCAGTGGTCAAGAGCACTTGTTGCTCTTGCAGAGGGTTCTGTTCCTAGCACCCATGTGGCAACTCACAACTGGTTCCAGTTTCAGAATATCTTACACTATCCTGTGACCCCTGGGAATACCAGGTATGCATGTGATGCATGCAGGCAAGTCTCTCATATACATAAAAGTAATAAAATTAATAATTTTAACATGAATAGAAATGTGTATCTTTATAAATAGTCTGCCTTTTCTGCTACACTCTTCCTCACAACACAGTTCCTTGATTTACCATTTCTTTTTGTAGCCATGTGTCTAAGTACAAACCACATAACTAACCATCATAGTACTTTGGACATTGAAATGCACAAAGTGAGAAATTCTGTTCATTCCTAATTACTGATTCAGGAAATTCAGAGATAAAACCAGGTTAGCCACATCCTTCAAGGCCATATAACTATAAACTTTACCAAAAAATGAATCACCCACAGTTAACAAGCTTGCTGGAACTGATAACCACAACATTAATTTAAAAAAAAAATATGAGCATTAAAAAAAAACTGCATGTGGCTATTTGTGGAAAAACCATGGAAATAACACATCAAATAGGATCTACCTAGGAAATAATTTAAATTGTGATCTTATAGGGGGCAATATAACATTGACTCTTTAATTCTCCCTACCTAGAAAGCACATAAGAAATATAAATAAATCAGATCCAACTATAAAACAGAAAGTGGGTATGCCCACTTCCCAGTGGATTAAACTCAAACCCTAAGGATTCTTGCAAAAGAAAACCACATTCTGAGAACAAAATGAAGAGTCAAATTGTGGCTGTGGTTGTATAGACTGGGTTACTCACAGTATTAGCCAATTCCTTAATGAGAGGAACGAGTGTCAGGCTCCTGACTGTGTGTGCCCTACATACAGACCACTGGACACTGGCATAAGTTCATTATGTAATGTACATAGCAACATATTCATCAACATAGACTGGTAAAAAACACAGAGACTCTGCACACACACATACATGCTTATACATACAAACATATACATATATATATGCATACAAACACATATAGATACACACATAAAGGCAGATAGGCATATATATATATATATATAGATAGACAGATAGATAGACAGATAGATAGATAGATAGATGATAGATAAGCACAAATACATGAAAACACAACATAATACAACATAACACAACACACAAACATCTCTGGTGCATAGCCACACATGCAAACTCATTTGTGATTTCTTCCCAAAGCTGCAAATTGGGCAAACTAGTGTCCATGGAACATGGCTATCTGTGCATACCACACTGAGGCATGAGGATATCAATTTCCAGACAACACTGATGCTATTTGTGGCATTTACAATGTCCACCCACCCACTACTCATCAGTTGGTTACAGGCATATTGATATGAAAATTGAAATCAATATTTCTTGTTTTTCACATTCTGGTTGAATTAAGTTTGCCAATCTATGACTTTTACATCAGATGACACTTCATTAGCACACATTGTAACTCTCTACATCTTTACAACCTCTCAGGAATCTGCCAAGTACAGCATCTCCATGTTTGGAAAGATGTCACCTCTTGACTTTTGCTTGTATACCTACATGGAGAAAGTGGAGGATGCCACATAGACTGGCTTTTCACCCTGAGCTTAACTCCATGCAGGGAGTCTGGTGTGGTGTTTGGGTAGCAGCCATCATAAAGAGATTAGGAGACACAAACAAAATCTGGTTTAACTTCTGGATTTTTCTTGTATTGGCCTGGTTTCATATAATTTTGATAGGGTTGCTGAGATAACTTCTCAGCAATAGCAACAGATCCAGGAGTTGTGATAAACTCCCAAGGCTTGTATGTTCCTGGAGGAGAATCTTAGAGGTACTCTCTAGGAAGGATTTATGTTTTCTGCAGAAGAACATGAGTTTTACTGAGAAATCTAAATAGAGAAACCCTGAGAACAGCTGATAAGAAGCCCTGTCCTGTTTCCACTTGCCATATCTCTCCACATTCAAATAGTGAATTTCATACTCATTGGATAGTTTTAGTAATCCATCAACCATGCTTGCTTGGCCCATCTACATTTAACAGTTCAAAGTGCCAAAGTTATCACACTTCCTATAAATAATGGAAACTTGAACTATAGTATATTAAACAATCTCCAAATCATTTGGGTCTATTTTTCATGAATTTGAAAACTGTTTACCTGGATTTTTGAAACTCTGGCTTTTACAAGTGCCTTCAAGCTTCAGGACTCTGGCCTCATTCACCACCAGGTGAGACATTAAAAAGTGCTGCTTCTCAGTGGTAGAAGAATGTTCACAGTAGTGGGAGTTGACAGAGAAAAGGAATTTGGAAAAAGTTAAAAGAGGTCGAAAAGTGGAGTGATAGAGGAATGAATTTAAACACAGGTGTTCCAAAAGGATGCAAAAGGAACAGAGGAAATAAATTCCTTATTTTAAAGCGTTTTAATCATTTTATATGTTACTAAATCCTTAATTTCTGAATAAATGGCAGTTTAAAATTTTAGGTGAAATCCAACTTCTTAATTTTTTTCTGAAGAATTCTTCTCAGAGATAATCTTGGAGTTTGCATGTTCAAAGTTCTTCATGCCAATCAAAGATAGGCAGTTACTGAATATTTATAGTCTTGAATCCTTTTGTTCTCAGTCATGATGTGTATAGCTAATTTCGTTAATATGCTGAAGTTTCAGAATAAATATCCAAGTTCTCAGTGTCCTTAATTTAAGTCCATACTGCTTCAAATATTTCAGGGTGACTGCTTGGTGCCATTGGTACCATAAAGCCTGTGCACAAAAGGTAAGTGGCACACTGTAGATATGTTAACTGGTGGGTGAGTGCTTGTATTAAAAGAAAATCAGCAAATGAGAGGCCAAAACTCATATAGTCTTGTCACTATGACTACATATCATTCGTGAGAAGCCTGTGTCATGACACACATCAAAGAATATACCAACCACATTTCAAAAAGAACAGATAGTCATGTGGAACATCAATGTACTGAGAACTTGCTCTCTGACCTGTTCCTGGGACTCTGCCGTATTGGAGTGCTTGACTTGAGGGGCAGGGGGCATTGTCTTTTGAAAAACACTGCAGGGGAAAATGTGCAAGAAAATGAGTCTGAGATTGTTATTTGTGAGAAATCCTGACCATGAAATGATCAAGAAAGTGTATTGTTTTAGGAACAACAACAAAAATAAAAACATTCATCAGAGGAATTGAGGACTAAGTTGGTTTCAAGACACAGTAGTATAAAAATATGTTTTGAAAGAAAGAAATGATTCCTGTGACTTTGTAGATCTTGATTAGACAAACTGGGTTTATCTGGGTAAGTACAGAGAAGAAGTTGCATTGGCGGGACTATGGCATTTGGGAACTCCAATTTAATATTTTTAATACTAAAGACACAAGACTAACAGTCATTTTAAGAGATTAGACTGCTTTCCAATGCTCAGGGCACCTCAAAACATATGATTCATATTATTGAAAAATGTCCATAGGAAACTTACAAAGCATGAATGGAATTTGAGTATGGCCATAGCATTTCCATTTTAAGAAGCAGGATTTGAATCTATATCTAAGTCTTCTTTAAATTCCATGCTGCATATAGAATTAGGACAGTGGAGGAGGCAGGTCCTGATTCATAGGAGAAATGAATAATCCTTTTAAAAGGTATTAAAGGTAATTATGGCATGACCCAACTTCACAGTTTAGGAAAAATCAGCATGAACTGTGGACTGTATAAGCTAAAAGAACAACAGCTAACTCAATGGATGTTGCATGAGAGAGATAAAGTACTAAAGCTGTGAAACATTTGGGTAGAAAGAGCATTCTAAAGTATCATTTCTATTGCTTTTAGGTTAAAATGAATATCACATGAAGGTGCTATTCCAAGTATTTAGGGGAGATGTAGAGGTGGATATGTTTCTGGGCTCCTATCTGTACATGTTAAAACTTGGGAAGATAATAGATGTTTTCTGTCAACAAGAATTGGATTGAGTCCAATCAATCACATGGACAATTTAAACAAAGGGAGACGAGATCATTAGAATTCTATGAAAAGAAAATGATAAAACAATTGAATAGAGCAAAGAGGGTGTGGGGAAGCCACATTGCTATCCTGTTAATGTCTCTGTGTGTTTAACAGTATGTGGCAATATCTCTTATCAAATAATGAGAGGATACTATTGTTGAATCACTGAGATTCTGTTATGAGGAATTTATGCATGATTCTGTTGACCCTGGTGAACCAAAGCCTGGCCAGGGGCTTGGTGTATCCCTAGATAGAGATCTCAGTTTGCACTGTATGACACATACAGAAGCTGCAGTACATCCATCAAATGTCTAAGATATTTTCTTTGCTAAATAATTGCATTTTGATTGTTTCCATCATACATCTTATTACTGTGTGTGTGTGTGTGTGTGTGTGTGTGTGTGTGTGTAGTTGTATGTATGGATTTGTCTACTGACTCAGACACATATGGAGGCTAAAAACTGCTTTGGAATGTCTTTTTAAAGCTCTCCAGTCTATTTTTGAGCTGAGGTCTCTCATTGAACCTGGTTGCTTGAATCCTGGCTAGACTATCTGATCAGCAAGTGCCTGGATCCACTTGTCTCTGCCCCTAAACACTGAGATTGCAAATACTTGCAGCCATGTCCAGGTTTCTCCTGGGTTCTGGGTACCTGAATTCATCCTCATTTTTGTTCAGCAAGTACTTTCCCCATAAAACCATCTCCCCAGTCCCTTATCTCCTATTTTGTAATTCTTCAATTGTATTTTCTAATCTTCCTTCATTCCAGTGCTCATGGCACTGTGTTGCAAATACCAAGAATTACATTAGCATACCGAGAAAGCTTTGTCCATTGTTGAACATGGAATGGGATTGGTGGTTCTTACTGCTCCTGAGACATACACATTTCTATAAATGCATGTAAATTTATATGCTGTGATTTCACACATTATCAAAAATTCCTACCATTTTCCTTTTCTTAACAGTGACTTAGGATGATATCAAATCAATAACATTCATTGGACTAGGTTTAGTTTTTCTTGTCAAGTATTAGGTCATCACTAAAAAATAACATTATTAGAAAATAAAAATCGATGCACTCATGAACAGCTGCACTTGCTACCACTTAAATGTGCAGTAGTTTGGGGGTGATATATGCCCATTTGTTACCCTCTGTAAGCCAATTTTAGTATTGCAAACTGTCATTCTGAGGAAAAAAAAAACAAGGAGAATGAGTGAAAGCCTTGCAATTCATAAATCATTGGAGTGCAAATAATCTAAGAAAACAACAGTTCAAAAGAAGCATTTTGGATTTTATCTGCATAAGAACTTCCTGCTATGAATAAATACTGGTAAGTAGTTTTGTCTATGTGTCTTCAGCATGGACATTAAACTAACAACTGTGTCCACCTGCAAGGTGGAATTAAGACCATGAGCTATGAATAGCACACTCCTTTGTCCACGGAATTTTTGTCTCCAGTACATTTATATTTCTGAACATGAAGGAAGCATCAATGTGGTTCAGTGAGAATAATAGAATCTCTCCTTTGGGATTCAGTGTGGTGGGATGATTGTGATAGGAACTGGACTTACTCTCAAGTATAAAACAAATCCCGAGCTTTTAGTAGCATAGTATAGAAACTGCATATGCATTCTTTTATTCAACAGAAGGCCCAGAGACTCTCACAACATATTCAGAAATTCATCAACCTCTCCCCAGAAGGCTATAGAAAACCTGAAGACTTGATAAAAAGCGATCAGCTTTCTTCAAATTCGAATATCTACATGAGCAGTCTAGGCTTCCAATGGCATCTGTTAATGTTTTCTTGTCTGTGTACTGAGCCCCCATACACATTTTACACATTTTTACCAGGATCTCTTTGTTTCATTTAGCAGAACAAAGTTGTTTTTTAACATGGAATGTTCAATTTTCCAAATGCAAATAGAATAATTAAAAGCTAAATGATCTAATGCTATTCTAAGTATATCTCTAGAAGCATTCTACACTTGTAATAAACCTAGATGGTTAAATAACAGATTTTTATGTTTTCATATTAAAAGGAGACACCTTGATTTCATTCTTCCACTGGACAGCATCTCATGGACATGGACTAGAAATTGTAAAATGGGTCATTTCTCTAGGAGAATTCTTAAGGTAAGGTATATTTCAGCAATATTTTGAAAGACATTCTGTTGGTGAAGAAGTCACCATCATGTTTCTTATGAAATGTCACATATTAAGTCATTACTCCCCAGATTACCTTTTCTTATTGGCCCCCAAGTTGTTCAATCTGTTTTCATCAGCTCCTCAGCAAACCCACATGGAGATCCTGGCTATTGAAAATGAGCAAGCTGAACCAGTTAGCTCCCCCAGCTTGGTCTTCAGAAGCTAATGATGATGATTGCTGGAGAACTTTTCAAGAACAGGGTAAGCCATGGGAGACTGCACTTCTTTAGGCTACCTTCAGCCTGCCAGTACCTAAGTACATTATTAACATTCAGGACGAATGTTTAAAAAGATAATGATGAGAGAAAATAACCTTTCAAATGATGGCTGCTGTATTTTTAAAGAATGATTCATTGACAATAAAGCTTTCAAAAGATGCTGTGGTGCATATTGTAGGGAGCATGGACTTCCATATTAGAGAGTTGTAAGAATATTTCCCAGGAATGTGGACTCCACCTGACAGGGAACTCAAGTCATTACCGCCAGAGTGATCAATAACCACGGCTAATGTGTGCAGCTGGCGACACAGATCTGATCAATAAAACCTGCCACATGCTTTTGTTTTAGGAAATGAAGCCTTTTAGTTGTTAATTAAGGGAGAGACCTCACATCCGTGATGATGTCTGCAATGAATATTACCACAGGGCACAAGGGGAGGAATATGAGTTTCCTATTAAAGAGCTTTGTTAGAAAGGGAGAAAGCAAGAAGGCCTTGTTATTGTTTCCTTTCTCTGCTAAATTGTTATCCCGTACAAAATCCTATTATGCTAAAAGTGAGAAAATGATGAAGATTCAGTGTTAGAAGTTCAGGAAAAGGAAGCAAAGCTAATTTGCTTAACAGATTTCTTGTTTGTTTTTGTTTTGTTGTTGTTTTTCTTTTATTGAAAATAGATTTTTTTTCTCACATAATATATTGTGACTATGGTTTTCCCTCCCTCTACTACTCTCCATTCTTACCCATTTCCCTCACCAGCTCGGCCCATCCTCTTTCTGTGTCACATCAGAAAAACAAGAAAAAGAAAAAGAAAGAAATGGTTTCTAAGTGATAATAACAAAATAAAATAAAATATGGTAAGATTTAAAAATAAACAATCAAATAAAAAAAACAACCTAACACTGCAGAATGGGGTATAACAACCTAACAGAAGGAAAAACACCCAAGAAGGCACAAGAACCAGATACAGAGACTATCCACTGGTTCTAACACTCAGGCATCTCCAAAAAACAATAAGCTGGAAGGAACAATGTATATGCAAGGGTCCTCTTGGTTCCTTGGTATATTTATATATGTGTGTGTGTGTGCGTGTGTGTGTGTGTGTAATAAAAATAAAAATAAGGTAAAATTTTTACAAAGGGAAAAGCCCTAATCCAATATTATAAGGCACAAAGAACCTCCAAAGTTGCCCTTGAGTTCATTTTCTGATGTCCATCTACTGGACACGTAGCCTACACAGAAGAAGAATTTGTCTTCCCAGTGAGACTCCCTTAGAGAAAATGAATATTTCATTTGAAAGTGGCCATCAATTGGAAATAGCTTCTGGGTTAGAGATAGGGAGCATGTTTCCACTTCTCCTTTCAGCTCATGGACTCCATCTGACAAAGACCCATGCAGGCCCTGTTCATGCTGCCTCAGTCTCTGTGAGTTCATATGTGTGTAGATCCTATTCATTTAAAGAGTGTTGGATTCTTGGGGTCCTCCACCTCTTCTGGCTCATACAAGTTTTCTGCCTCCTCTTCCCTAGCATTGGTTCTCTGAGCCCCAAGAGAGAGAGATTTGATGGAAACATCCCCTATAGGACTAAGTGTTCCAAGATCTCTCAGTCTCTGCATAATTTTTGACTGTGCGGCTCTGTATTTGTTTCCATCTGCTGCAAGAGGAAGCTTCTCTGATGATGACAGAGCAAAGCTTTTATTTGAGTATAGAATGTCATTTTGTTCCTACAGATTAAAAAAATCAAAATCAAAACAAAAAGCAAAACAGTGGTGTGGTGAATTATTATGTGCCCTAATTAAATTTGCTTGAAGATCAGAAAACAGAACAAGCCACCAGATTAATCATAGAGGCCAGGCAGTGGTAGCACACACATTTAATCCTAGCACTCAGGAGGCAGAGATTCGTGGGGATCTCTGTGAGTTCAAAGCTTCCCTTGATTATATGATATTGATTCAGTCCAGAAGAGAAACAGAACCAGGCAGTGGTGGCACACACCTTTAATCTCAGAACTTGAGATCTCATACCTCTGCTACCAGTATTTGGAAAGCATACATACCTTTAATTCCACCACTAGGAAGGAAGTAGTATGGCTGGGCATGAGAAGATAGGAACTAAAGCCCTTTTTGGCTTAGAGCCTTCTTTGGCTGGACCCCTTTTTACTGGGGACTCAGAAACATTCAGTCAGAGGATTCGTGGAGCTGGCAAAGTGAAAAGTTGCTGTGGCTTTTTCCTTTGTCTCTCTGATCTCTCAGCATTTATTCTAATATCTGGTACAGGGTGTTATTAAAAGATCATTTAGCAATTCATGTTACACAGTAGTATTTGGTTTTACCCTATGTCTCTGGTCTATCTAGTCTCAAGTTTTTTTGGTCACCTATGTAGTGTCAGGTATCATGCAGTGGGCCTTAAGTCAATAAGATATTGGTTGGTTACTCCCACAAAATTGGTGACACCATTTCACAAGCATATCTTGCAGGCAGGAGAATATTATTGGTAGCATTCAGAGTACCTTCCTGGACCAGAGTCAGCTGTGGGGAGAAGGGTTCATGGGGCACTTGCCCAATTTCTCCAGGTCCAGTGAGCTGTGTAATTGTTGTCTTCAGGCATGGGGCCTTGCTATCAGTTTGTGGAGAACAACCTATAGTCTTGGCAATAGCCTGGGTTGTTTGGGGGTATACATAGAACATCTTTGGCCAAAAATTCATTGTGATGTAACCTATTAGTGGTACTAGAAGCTTCATTTGGTTACAAGAGATGTCCAGTTGGAGCTCTGTCTCCTGTTATTAGGAGATTTCATTTAGATTGCCTTTACATATGTATATTAACGTATCTTAGGAAGCTTCCACTGCATTAAGTTTTCATACTACCCCACAAATGGCCCTTAATTTTTGATGTCTCTGCCTATTGTCTCCCTCTTCCTTCCCAATCCCGACTCTTCACTGACCCCCCACATCCATACAGAAATATTCTGTTTCCCTTTTTCCAGGGAGATTTGTCTGTCCCCACACCCCAGTTTCTTACCTAATCTCTGTGATTCTACGGATAGAAGCTTGATTATCATTGATTAATAGCAAATATCCACATATAAGTGAATACATACTATTTTTGTCTTTCTGGGTCTGGGTTACCTCTCAGATAATCTTTTTTTTTTTTTCCTGATTCCCTCCATTTATCTAAGAATTTCATGATTTTTTAACAGTTGAATTGGACTCCTTAGTGGAAATGTACCACATTTTCTTTGTCTGTTCTTCAGTTGAGCAACATGTAGATTGTTTCCAGTTTCTGCCTATTGTTAATAGTACAGCAACCAGCATGGATGATCAAGTATCTCTATGGTAGGATGAAGTGTTCTGTTGTATATGCCCAGGAGTCTTAGAGCCTAGTCTTAAGAAAGATCAATTCCCAGCTTCTGAAGAACTGCCACACTGATTTCTATAGTGGCTGTACAAATCTGCACTCCCACCAGCAATGGAGGAGTGTCCCACTTGCTCCACCATCTTCGGCAGCATGAGCTGCCAGTTGTATTTTTGATCTTAGCCATTCTGACAGGTGTAAGATAAAATCTCAAAGTAGTTTTGATTTACCTTTCTCTAATGACTAAGGATGCTGAACATTTCTTTAAGTGCTTCTCAGCCATTTGGGTTTCCTCTCTTGAGAATTATCTATTGTTTTAATTCAATTACTTGTTTTCTTGATATCTAGATTTTTTAGTTCTTTATATATTTTTGATATTAGCCCTCTACTGTACATATGGTTGGTAAAAATATTTTCCCATTCTGTAGGCTGCTGCTTGGAATGAATGGGTCTTTGCTGTATAATGCTTTTTAGTTTTGTAAAACATTATTTATTTATGGGTGATCTCAGATTTAGAGGGCCTTGAATACTTGAAGTGCCTATGCTAATGGTGTTGTGTTCATAAAGCTGTCTCCTGTGCCAATGCATATAAGGTTATTCCCCATTTTCTCTTTTATAAGGTTCAGTGTATCAGATTTTATCAGAGGTATTTGATCCACTTCGAGTTGAGTTTTGCACATGGTAACAAGTGTGGATGCATTTTGATTCTTCTACATGCATCCATCCAGTTTGACCAGCACCATTTGTTGAAGATGCTGTTTTTATTTCCAGTGTGTGTGTTTTGGCTACAGATAAATCAAAATCCTGGTTTTTAGAATTATGTCTAGTTCTTTGATTCTAATCCATTGATCATTCAATTCTATTCCATTGATCAACATGTCTGATTTTGTGCCAATATCATGCTGTTTTTATGTTTTTATTACTATAAGTCTATAATATCATTTGAAGTTAAGGAAAGTAATACTTCCAGTACTGTTGTTTTTATTTAGGATTGTTTTAGTTATCCTGATTTTATTGTGATTCCACATGAAACTGAAAACTGTCCTTTCAAGGCCTGTAAAGAATTGTGTTGGAATTTCAATAGAGATTGCATTGAATTTAGAAATTGATTTGTTACGATGGCCATTTTTACTATGTTAATTTAACTGATCCCTGAGCATGGGAGATCTTTCCATTTTCTGATATATTCTTCAATTTTTTCTTCAATGACTTGAGGTTTTTAATCATACAAGCTTTTCACCTGCTTAGTTAGAGTTACCCCAGGATATTTTATACTATTTGAAGCTATTGTGAAAGGTGTTATTTCCCTGATTTCTTTCTCAGTCCATTTGACTGAATGTAGAAGAGCTACTTATTTTTGAGAGTTAATATTGTACCCAGCTACTCTGCTCAAAATGTTTATTAGCTGTGGGAGTTCCATGGTAGAATTCTTTAGAATCACTTATATATATACTATAAAATCATCTGCAAATAATGATACTTTGAATTCTTCCTTTCTAACTTATATCCCTTTGATCTCTGCAGTTGTTATTGCTATAGTTAAAAGTTCAAGTACTATTGAATAGGTATAGAGAGAGTGGACAATCTTGTCTTGTTTCTGATTTTAGTGAAATTGCTTTAGGTGTCTCTCCATTTAATTTGATGTTGGTTATAGGCTTGCTTTAAAATGACTTCATTATATTGAGATATGTCTCTTGTATCCCTATTTGTATTTTAGTTTGTTTATATGGTGGAATATGTCTATTGATTTATGAATGTTGAACCATCTCTGCATCTCTGGGATGAAGCCTACTTAATCATGGTAGATGAATGTTTTTTATGTGTTCTTGGATTCAGTTTGCAAATACTTTATTGAGTTTTTTTTTTTTTTTTTACATCTAGGTTCATAAGGAAAATTGACTACCTCAAAAGTCTGGTAGAATTCTTTGCTAAAAACCATTGTGCCATGGAATTTTTTTGTTAATAGACTTTTAACAACCGCTCTATTTCACTAAGAGATGTAGATCTGTTTTAATTGTTTATCTGACGTTAATTTAACTTTAATCAGTGGTATAAATCAAGAAAATTATCCATTTCTTTTAGATTTCCAATTTTATGGAGTAGTAATTTTTAAAGTATGTCCTTAAGAGTCTCTGGATTTCCTCTGTGCCTGTTGTTATATCCTCTCTTTCATTTCTAATTTTGTTAATTTGTATGTTGTCTTTCTGCTTTTTAGTTAATCTGAATAGGGTTTCTCAATCTTACTGATTTTTTCAAAGAACCAACTCTTTTTAATTGATTATTTGTTTTGTTTTGTTGTTTGTTTATCCCCATTTATTTATTTCTTCCCTGATATTGATTATTTTGTGCAGTCTATTTATTTTATGTGCATTATTCTTTTTGTTCTAGACCTTTCGGGTATACTGTTAAGTTAGTAGTATGAAAGCTCACTAATTTTTCATTGTAGGCACTTAGCACTATGAACTTGCCTCTTAGACTTCCATCATTGTTTCTGATAATTTTGGTTATGGTGAATATTCATTTTCATTCAATTCTGAAACTTTATTAATTTATTTCTTAACCCATTTTCCATTCAGTATTGAGTTGTTTAATTTCTACGAGTTTGTAAGCTTTCTGTTGTTCTTGATATTCAGCTCTTATCCACAGTGGTCAGATAGGATGCAAGGTGTTGTTTCAATTTTCTTGTCTCTGTTGAAACTTTCTTTGTGTCTGAGTATGTGGTCAATTTTGTAGAAAATTCCATGATGTGCAGAAAAGAAGTATATTATTTTTTGCTTGGGTGTAATGCTCAATAAATATCTATTAGGTTTATTTGCTTTATGACTTCAGTTAGCTCTAGCCCTTTTCTGTTTAGTTTTTGTCTAGATGATATGTCTTTGGACATAATGGGATATTGAAACCTCTCATTATTAGTGTGTCAAGATCAAGTCACAATTTAAGCTATAGTAGTGTTTCTTATCCCCTCTGAAAGGCCAAGTTGTTCAGGTATGTAACTCCAGTTACTCTGAAAGCTGAAGCTTCCAGGATCACAAATTCAAAGATAGTCTGAGCAACTTTGTCTTACTGTATATTATGGAATAATTTCTTTGAAGCTGAAATATTACATCCAGAAAAGAAACTTGTTTCAAGTCTGGGAGGAAACAGTCCACTAAGCTAGGGAAATTCCTGAATCTTATCAAGTTTACTAGGTCCCTCCTTACCCAAGTTTATATAAGCAGCAAGAGGCTGGGCAGAGAGGAAATTCCCACAGCAGCCAAACTTCCAGAAGGAACATTATGGCTTGTGTAGCTGTCTGTGTGGCATGAAAAAGACTCCGGGGATGCAGCTTGCATGAGATTCCACTCATGCTGGTGCGGGACTTTTGGTAATGTGGTTGCCTTAGATTCCTCAATGTTCCTGCACATAACTCTTTCATTACACTATTGTAAGTAAGCTCAATAAAGTATTATTCATCAAATTGGACTATGGTGACATTATTATTTTGATCTGTGTTTGGTCCCCTACATTACATGAGTAGGCATTTATTCACATGCCCAAGCTAAATTCATACAAATACAATACTTGTCTCAAAACAAAATAGGAAACAACAAAAACCACTTTTCTTAAAAGCTCTAGAACACTCGTTCAGTAGTAAAACACTTGCCTAGCTGGACCCCAGGTTTAATTGCTATTTAAGGGATTGTAGGGGGAAGGAAGTAAGGAAAAGAAAATAGATTTAAAAACTTAATTAAGTTCTGGAGATTTTCCAAAGAAAGAATGCTGAGGAGGAAGGGCATGGGATTTCAGCAACTAATATGTCTTTTCCAGAGCCCTGGAATTTGTCAGAATCTATCATATTCATATTACAGAGTTTAACTTATAATACATCTTATAATACATCCATATCTTTTAGAATATTAACAATTATGTACCCCAAGTACAAATAGGAAAAACAGAATTAGAATACATATTCTTTTTGCACACACACACACACACACACACACACACACACACACACACACCATTGAAATGGTGTTGAGTTAAGCATCTGACAGATATCATCATTAGCATCCTCCTCCTCCTCCTCCTCCTCCTCCTCCTTCTTTTTCTTTTGAACAAGAGGCTCTATTCTGATAAGCATAATTCTAATTTACTTCAAATATTTTATATGAACTGTGTTATCTGGATTGAACATGTTTTGTAGTAGAAACACTGAGATCATGTACATCCATCTGTTTTGTGAAGTGAGGTATTTGGAGGACTTATTTCAACTCAAAGTTCACATCTGTTCCTCCTTCCCTGGCATTTCCATAAAGTTATATATTGATTCTGGCTACATATGAGAGACACCCCTAATCATTTATTTATAAGCTGTAAAGTTCAGGCTCAAGTCTTTATAAACAATTAATAATTGCATAGATGTGATGAAACATGTTTATCATAAGTGTGTTCTTTCTAATTCTAGGCACATTTCTTTTTTTTGAAAAATATTTTCTGCTTATAAGTTAATTTAATTCTTGAACAATTTAAAATGACCTATTAGGAGCCCAAGGAGTTTGCTTTTTCCTTTTATTTATTTATTTATTTCTTGGCTTGTTACAGATTTAGATCAAATTCTGCCTTTGGAAGTTTACCTTTTTATCTACATGAAAGGCAAGGACAGATATTTTGAATGTTTTATCTACCTTTAAAAATCTTCCAGGCCCCTGCCTTTTCTATCAATGTGGAAATTCTTTTGCTTGCATAGTGTATTTTTAATCTTAATGAACACATATCAGCCACACTGTCCAAACCACTACATTGTCACCACAGATGCTAACGAAGGAAAATGGACGACAATGGAAGGCAATCACCAGGCTCAGAATGTCATCCAGTAAACAGCACCTTTCTGCAACTGTGTCCCTAGAATCAGAAAATACAACAATGATGCTGCTATGATGACTCATGAGTCATGCATTTGCTTTTATTTTGGGAAAAATTATTTAAGTTATTAAATAAATTAATATAATATGATAAATTTTATAGTGTGTATTTATATGTAGATCAACGAGGAAGACATTAGAGACAGGAGAAAAGGAAAGCCAAGAGGGTACTAAAATATATGTAGGAATTTTTATTAAAATATGACAATTTTAGCAAAAGTCTTTTGAGATCCATTTTGCCCATTCTTTTAAAACTCTGCCCCTGCCAGATAAGGTAGTGTTCTGTATCCCCCATCAATTTTTTCCTGTTGCTAAATTTTGACCAAAATGTCTTTTATTGTCATAGAAATTGGAAGTTTGTAAGTGTTTTCACACACTTCTATCAAATGAACATATAAAATATGACTTAACCTATGATTGTTTCAAAAAACAGATTAGGGGTAGGCATGAACTAATCCTTTTGTCAGTCAGCCTTCAGGGTTGTGGTGGCCACTCAACAGACCTCACAAGAAAGACTACTTTATATCACTCAGGATGTAGAGCAGGTTCTTGTGGGAGTGGAGGGTAAGAGAGATTTGTCCTGACTGGGCCAGGCAGGAAAATTCTAACTACAAGTGGCGCCCAACGTGGGGCAAGAATTTCCACCTATAACCTGAGAAAAAAGATTCTAAAACGGAGCTAAAAACAGCTTCCTAGTTGTCTCTCTTAAGTTAGCGGCAGCCCGCCGGTTTGAGCTACTATGGCGGGTTCCTGGCATGTGCGTCTGACCTGCAGTGTGGCAGGAATGAGGAGTCTACAAGTGGCACTTTACTCTGCTGCGTGGTAGATTTAGCCTTTGATAGTTAAAAAAAAAGTTTCTGGACTATGCACTGCTTTGATAGAACTGCTTCTGATAGTTGATGGTATACATGGCTCTAGACCCAGAGCTGGTGGTAAACTGTCCCACCTCCATGTTGGGAAGCTGAGGTGGGTGGAGCCAGCAGCCACAGTGGCGTTTCAGTCTTACAAAGATGGATATTAGGCCAGGTGATGGTGGTGCACACCTTTAATCCCAGCACTCGGGATGCAGAGCCAAGCAGATCTCTGTATGTTCAAGGACACAGCCAGCATGGCAGACACACGCCTTTAATCTCAATACCAACCATAGAAGACCTTTTTTTTTTTTTTTTGCGGAGTTAAAAACCACGAGGTCAGAGCAAGAGTGGAAAACCTTACCCTTCAGTGCTTCTGCTGTTCTTCCTCTCCGCCTGAGACCTACTTCTGTGCGTCCTGTCTATTTAAAGACTTTCTGTTCTGTTTTCTCATTGGTTGTAAACCCAGCCACATGACCTCCTCATCACTGCCTGTTTGTACAGACCTCCAACCATAAAATTATTTTTTGCTGCTACTTCATAAGTATAATTTTGCTACTGCTACAAATTGCAAGGTAAATATCTCTGTTTTCCAATGGTCTTAGATGGCTCCCATGAATGGGTCTCCCAACCCCTCTAGGAGTCCCTACAGGTTGACAACTGTTGATCTATATTATTATGGGTATTTTGTTTTAATAACTTAAGAATTTTTCTTTTTTGCTATGACTATGAGACATGACGGCTCCTGGAAGTACCAATCTACTTCAGAGAAAATATGGGCATTGAAGAAACTGCATATGGAGTTAACTTTCATTGTGGCAAAAGTTAGCCACTGGACAACAAAGTATCCTCTAATCAACTGCTGACAAACAGGACAGAGGATTGTGGGAGGCAGAAGGCTGAGGAGGAGAGACACGGACAGCAGCCACCATGACAAGAAAGAGATAAGGTACTGGTAAGCCATGAGCCACCACGTGGCAAAGTATAGACTAACAAAAATGGGTTAATTTAAGATAAAAGAAGTAGATAACAAGAAGCCTGCCTTGGCCATACAGTTTGTAAGCAATATAAGTTTCTGTGTGTTTACTTGGTTGGGTCTGAGCGACTGTGTGAGTGGCGGGTAAGAGAGATTTGTCCTGACTGGGCCAGGCGGGAAAATTCTAACTACAGGTTCTAGGAATTTCTTTAATTTGAAAATGTTGCAAGGTAAGTAAATCATATTACTTATGATGTGCATTTTCTCTTCCCACCCTTGTACATCCCAGTAGCTGACTTCAGAATGCAGAGTCACATAAATGGAAGGAAAAGAAACATCTTGCCAGAGATTTGACTGAACTATGCTACATAAGCCTAAGAGTGCCTCTTGAGAAAACTTTGTTCAAGTATGTGATCTAATGATGTTTGGTTCAATTTGTAGGGAAAGGGGACTGGCTAAAGAAACCCACCCTGACCCTAGAGCCCAGAACCAGGGAAAGTGGGGGCTGAGTAAAGCTCAACTGTAGCAGCTCTTCAGGGAGGAGCAGGATTGCTCTATCCTTCAGGGAGACCATCCCTCACCACACCAGGTATAGCCTGACTCCCAAATTGTCAGGATATCCTTTCCGGCTGAACTGTCCTAGCAGCTCTAGGCCTAACTCTGCCAAGCAGTCAGAGTAACTTCCTCTCCAGGGTAGAATTGTCCTAAACAGCTTGACGTATCTGCAATAACTCACCCTCTAGGGCTGCTGTCTCCTCACAGCTTCAGCCATCGCCTATTGCCTGACTCCCCAGGTGGTCAGGATACCTCTTCCTCAAAACTGCAAAATGTACACACTTTCTGTACATGGTCTCTGTTAGGATCAGGATGGTATAATGTGATGTGCTAGAAAAGCTAGATGAAGCCTTTTTCTAGAGTTAGTTAGTACTCTATATGACCATTAATATCATGACAAAAAGTTAAAAATATATGTATATTAATCTTATAAATTTTGATATATTTGTATCTTAAGAAACGTTTTAAAAAATCAAAATAAACCAAAGGATTGATATTAGTAGCAATAGAATAGTCCCTTAATTTTGGCTTTTCTTCTGTCACATATCATGTGGCTCTTTTGACATAAGACAGAGATTTCGGATTTCCCTTTTAACAAGCATGCTTGAGTTTAGAGAAGGAGAAAGCTACACTCCAATTCCAAAGTCAGCTTTAATTTTTAATTGAACTGGGACTACAAAAAACCCCATTTGCATTATGCATCTATAGAGAACAGCAGAAACAAACATATGAGAAGATGTATGAAATTTTATCCTGTTGGAAATGTGATATACCAATAGGCAATTACTCTTTTCTTGGGATATTTTCTTTGTATGATTCACCCTTTTTCTTCAGATATCTCATTTGTCCAATGATCTTCAGATTCCTTAGATGGTTGCCTTCATTCTACTGGAAAGACAAAAACAAAACCCTGCTCCAACCTTAGTTTTGGGAACTTGCCATTTTGACAAGTTATATCTGATCACATAAAAAGCATTTGTTAGTCTGATAAGTTAGTTTAGAAGTTTAGACTAAATGGTCACTCTGGTTGATGAACTATCACCTCTTCTAATCAAGAGGTCTATCTTGTTTGAATTTAATCTTTATCAATTTTGATGGCATTCATAGCTTTTATTCTCCCATGGAAACAAAAGTAAAACCTCTTCTTCAACATAACTGATATCCTGGTTTCCATTCTGAGGTCATCACATTTTTAAAGTACACAGGCTGATTTAATTTGGTAGGTTTTTTTTTTTCTTTCTATTATCCAATATCTCTCTGCAGCTGTTGTTCCAGTCTCATTAGCATTTAGAAAATTTAAAGATAATAAGGATTGTGTAATCTGTCTCTGGGGGTCTTTATTACCCATTCCTGTTTTCTGTTTATTAAGCATATCTTTTAGAGTTCAATTAGACATTTCCATAACTGTTTTCTTTATATGATTGTATGATATATCTATAATATGCTTAATGTTGTAATATGCAAAAAACTGTTTCATTTTACTAGAGACATATGCTGGAGCATTGCCTGTCTTAATTTATACAGATATACCAATGATGGCCATAACTTCTAACACATGTGTGATTACAGAATCAGCCTTTTCAAAATTCAAAGCAATTGCCTATTGAAATCCTGATTATGTGTCTATGGTGTGGTGTACGTTTTATTTTTCCAAACCCTGTGAAATGAAACATGTCCATTTGCCAAATTTCATTTCTTTGAGCACACTTTGGGTTACATCCTAGATGTAGTAGAGTTTGGTTATATAAGGAACAAGTATGACATTTTCTTACCATTTCCTTGGCTGCTGTCAAGTGCTGGAAAAATCCTTTTTCAAACCTTTGCTATTGACTTGGTGTTATTGTTTTATGAAGTTCTGAGGCTTCTAGCACATTTTCTACCAGTAGTTGATCTACTTCATCACTACCTTGTGCTAGAGGGCCTAGTAGACCTATGTGGCATCTAATATGTGTTATATATCAGGAGGGTTTCTATTTCTGATAATTTCTTGTAATGGAATAAATAACAAAGTCAATTCTGTATCATCTGGAATAATGGTTTCAATATGTAAAACAACTCCTTCCACATATTGAGAGTCAGTAACTATATTAAGAGGTTCTGGAAAATCTAATAATACCATGAGAATAGCATATAATTCTGACTTTTGAAAAGAATCATAAGGACTTTGAGCCATTTTATTCAAATTGCCTGATTTATTACCTGCCTTTACTAATTTGTTTTAATCAGTATAGAATGTAGGGGCTTCAGAAATTGGTGTTTCCCATACAATGTGAGGAAGGATTCAGTTAGTTCTCTTTATAAACTGAATTCTCTTGATTTGGGGATATTTGCTGCTAATCTCTCCCCCAAAAAATTACTTCAAGCTCTTTTCCAATGTTCATTTTCTGACCATAAAGAGGAAATTTCATTATTAGTAAAAGGCACTACAATTTCTTCTGTGTCTATTCTTGATATTTAATGAATTCTCAATTTTCCAATTATAATCAACTCAGAAACCATTTCTACATAGGTCTTTAATTTTTTACTCTGTGTGGTAAAAATATCTATTCTAAGATATTATTTTTTCTGTGCAGTAAAATTCCTGTAGGGGATTGTATAGACGGTAAAATAACCAGAATGCAATCAACCTCTGGATCCAAACAATCCACATGTGCATCCTTTAATTTCTTTTTTAGCAAAGCCAATTCTCTCTCAGCTTCTGCTGATAGTTTTCATGGGCTACTTAAGTCCTTGTCACATTGTAAGGTTTACAAAAAATTGCTCAGTTCTTGAGTTTTTAATCCAATTGTGGACCAGCTAATGTTTCCCAGTAATTTGTGAAAGTCATTATATGTCTACAATTGATCTCTTCTGATTTGTACTTTGGGGTTTGAATTTTTTGTAAACCCATTTTATATCCTAGGTAATTAATAGAATCTCCTCTTTGTATTTTTTCAGGAGCAATTTATAATCCCCAACAAGGCAATTTTTTTTTTTACTTCTTCAAACATTTTCTCTAAAATATCTACATTTGAATCAGCTATTAGGATATTATCTATATAATGGTAAATTATAGATTGAGGAAACTGTACATGAAGTATTGCCAACAGCTGTTGTAGAAAGTATTGGCACAGTTTTGGGGCTGTTTAACATTTCTTGTGGAGAACCTTCTCTTGGCATTTCTTAAGATGCTGAGAATTATTATAAGTAGGTACTATGAAGGCAAATTTTTCTTTGTCCTTTTCTTCTAAAAGTATAGTAAAGAAACAATCTTTTAAATCAACAACTACAATAAAATTATGTAATAGAGAAGACAGGGGAATTCCAGGCTGTAAAGAGTCCATTTGCTGAATTAACTTATTAATAGCTCTTAGCTCTGTTATCATTCTCCATTTTCTAGATTTCTCTTTAATAACAAATACAGGAGAATTCCAAGGACTGTTCAATTCCTCAATATGTTGAGCAATTAGCTGACCCTGTACCAACTGTTTTAAGGACTGAAATTTTTCTGATATTAAAGGCCACTGTTTCACCCAGACAGGTTTGTCAGTCAACCATTTTAAAGGTAGGGTTGTTGATATCTGTGATATCTGCTGTTGTGGCCTCTTTTTGTACAACCTGAATAGTCAGTGATTGTTCTTTATAGTACCTTTTAATATTTTTCCCAGGAACATATGTTAGTTTATGGTGTGTTTCTGAAACTAGAGGAATATTAATCTAAGTATTCCATTGCTGTAACAAATCATGCTCCCATAAATTCATTGCTATATTAGCCAGATATGGCTTTACTTTTCCTTTGTTCTTCTGGCCCAATATATTCCAGCCATCTTGCACTTTGTTTTATCTGAGATAAAGTTCCCATTCCGAAATACTGAACATTTATCTCCTGAAGAGGCCAATTAGGATACCAAAATTCAGGTGCAATTATTGTTACATCTGCCCCTATGTTCAAGGCCTTCAATTATAATGTCATTTATTTTCCTTCAGCTTTGGTCTTGAATCACTTAGAGAAGTCTAACAAAATATTCACTTTATTGTTTCTCCTGAAATTTTTGTTTTATTTTCTAAAGATGTTCTATCACGAAGAGCAGTATGGTTTTTGTTTGTTTGTTTGTTTGTTTTTTTCTTTTACAATAGGCTTTAGGTCATTTAATTGCTTTGGGGAGGAGTTTCCCCCATGGTGACTGAATGACTGAACCAAATTTACCATGGGGGCTGCAAAAGCCACCACCAAGGCATTTCCCAATGGTAAAGAGTTACCCTTTCTGTCCCTGGTTGATCTGCATTCATTGATCCAATGTCAGCCTTTGCCACACCTTCTACATACCACAGAAGACAAGGGACTTTAGTTTGGATTACTACTTGAAAAATTATTGCTTCTTGGAATGCTCTGTCTACAAACTCTTTTTAGGTGACCTTGTTTAATGACTTCGTCATTAAAACACATGACATTTTGATTTTTCTTCAAGCCTCTGGAAATCACCTCTCCCATCCAAGCACCATTATGGTTGTGAGATTCAACATTGACTGTATTTTGGATTTATTCCTCTATTGGTGCTCATCTTGCCTTTAAAGGCCTAATTATCCTTTTACAATGTGAATTAGTACTTTCAAAAGCCAAGGTTTCAATTATTATTTGTCTAGCTTCTGAATTTGGTGTCATTCTATTTACAGCTGAAGTCAGTCTTTTCAAAAAATCAGTCAAGGTTTCTTTTGGGCCCTGTATAACTTCAGTAAATGACGAAGTTCTCTTTCTGACCTCTTCAATTCTGTCCCAAACATTCAAAGCTGTTGCACAGCATAGAGCCAGGGTGTGGTCATCATGTGTAGACTGTCTTTGTACATCTGCATAATTATCTTCTACAAGAAGTTGGTCTTGGGAGATTTCAATACCTCTAGTTCTACTTCAATGGTCCTAGCCTCATTTTTCCACCAGGTCCTCCAATCAAGTCTTGCCAGTCTTGTTAGAAAATTCTGATACTAGTTGACCATGAGTTTAACATCTGCTTCACAAAAGGTGAATGCATACCATAGGAGACTATCACTTCCTTAAATCTCCTCAAATCTTACATTTCCACAGGATTCTAGTGAGTGCTTCCATATCCTTGGGGGACTCCTGTCATTTGGCGCTTCTTCCTGTAGGGTTACTGGATAAATTAAAATGGATTGTTTGATACCCTTGGGATGTTCCTCTCTAATTTTATAATGTAATGGTGAGGTTGGTTCTCCTTTAAACTCGTCTGTCTGTGTCTGAATATCTCTATTATCAGTTTTAGTAAGTTTTTCTAAGTTTTGTAACTTTTGAAAATTTTCTAATGTTTGCATGTTATCAGTCACCTTTTTGCCCTCTTCAGCAGTAAATATTCCTAGAGCTGTTGTCTTATCAGTAAAAATTGTATTAATCTTCTTAGTAATTATTTGTAGGGCTTGTATATTATCACTAGTAACCTTTTCTAAGGCTTGTATCTTTTGAACAGTAACTTTTTCTGAAGTTTGCAAATTACAGTAAACTTTTTGCTCTCTTTATCAGTAAATATCCCTGAAGCTTTTATCTTGTCAGTCAAAATTGTATTATCCTCCTTATTAATTATTTGTAAGACTTGCATATTATCAGTAGTAGCCTTTTTGAAAGCCTGTATCTTGGCACTCATATCAACCAAACTTTTTAGGGGTAAAACAAGAATTATCAAACTGATAATGTTAATAATTGATGTTAATAAATCCCACATGAGTTAATATCACCTCATTTAATTGTTTCATTTAAGGACCATCCAGTGAGTAATCAAACAGAGCCCTAATTCCCTCCTTCATACTATTGTTTCCCACTTTTTAACATGGGAAAAAACTCCCATTTTAAAAATCTAATTCCCCCTTTAAGAATTTCCAATTGTCTCCACAAATCTGCTTCTGCTGCTGTTGATGGTGAAATGTGATGCATAGCACATCTGAACTGAGAACACAGGTGGTGTTCAGCCTGACTGAAGACAGCTGTCACTGATCTTGTGTCAGTAGCCTGAGGAGGGGTCTGGGGAAAGCCCATAGCCCATGGAAGGAAAAGAAGCCAAAAAAACCAAAAAACAAAAAACAAACAAACAAGACAAAACAAAACAAAACAACAACAAAATCAAGCCATCTGCATGAGGAACATGTAAAAATGGCTAACTCCAGCAGCATTTGAAGCCTAACCACCTGTGGCATTTGCTGTGGAGAGGCTGCAACAGAAAAATTCCAGACTTGCTCAGTGGGCTTGGGGTGGCAGAGAAAAAGGGAAAACCTAACCATGAAGGAGGTGCCTCTGGGAGAGCCCTGACATGCAGCTCCAACCTGTATCCATGGCTGCAAAGCCACTGGCAAGCAGCTTTTTCATGAATTCATGCCCCAAAGGTTGGATGCCAGATGAAGCATGAACCTATTTAGTCTTAGCAATTAAAAACAGAAGTCCACTATCTAGGTAATAACTGGAAAGATCAGAGAAGCAGAGGTGCAGCCACCAGTGACTTCTTACCTCTCTGGATCCTCTGACCAAAAGGGGACTAGATGCTGTCTCCACCTCACCTTAGCACTTCCTCTCTCCACCTTCCAAGTGCTGAGATTAAATACATTTTCACTAAGTGTACAAATATCCCACAACAAATAATGAACTAAACCTCTAAACTGTAAACCAGCCCCAATTAAAGGTTTTCTTTTATAAGAGTTATCATAGTAATGGTATCTCTTCACAGCAATAAAGCCCTAATACAGTCCTTATGCTTAGTCTAAAAAAATTTATTTACCATTTCAATACTTTAATGTGGATTTTGCAGAATCTGTTTTTATTGCATATTTACTCTACTTTATAAATTTTATGAAATATGATGAAATTCATGATCATCTGAGACCAATGAAAGGTATGCAAATTTTAGCTTCTTTTTTTTTTTTTTTTTTTTTTTTTTTCTAAATCTACTGGAATCTGTGATTGGCAGCTGAAAACAATAGATCATCAGGATATGAAGCTGTGATCTATGGAATTAACATTTACTTTTTCTAGTACCACACAGTCTCAGAAATTGTTATTTGAAATTTATATGCACAGTTGATGTTCAGGATGGCTTAAAAGTTAAGATCTAGATAGGAAAAACACCAGCAACATAACCCAGAGGTACTGGGAATCTCTGTTGAGATATAGTTCATTACCATATTTTCAGATGTCCTATAGGAAAATGGTATATGTTTAAGATATTACAGCAGTTGGTTTTTAATGGCCTTATTTTTTGGTGGCCAGCTGGAGCTGGAATAATGCCTATGCCTTTATTTTAGGAAACAAACTCTCTCATCTTGTAACAAACCTTGTCCTTCACTTCCATTTCTGCTCAACAGATAAGTTGGCATGCTAAAGTAGAGAGGAGAGTGACCTTAGGCTCACTATATGGTGACAATATCCTTATAATTTCTAGGACATGTTAATTATTTTATGTATTTCTGAAAACCTCATGGGAAAATAGCCTAACCACAAATTAGGAAATTACTATGCACAATAGATAATGTTTCTGTTCAGCATTAGTTAACTTTAATTATATGACTTTGAGATATAGAAAATCTAGACCAAAAACTGAAAACATTGATTTTCTTCCAAATTATAGGTATCCTACACAGCTCCTCATATTTCTTTGTGTGCGCTAGCTAAATATGTTGTCTTTGAAATATGCCATTGAAGCTAATCTATTAAAGTGTATGCTTTGTAAACTCTATGTAACATTTTTGGAATAAGGAGTTATGTTGCAACTGTTTGTGTTGGTTAAGGACCATTTGTTTACTCATTAAAGAGCCTTGTATTTTTTTAATCCAGCATATTCTTTCTTGTAACTTCTAGGTGTCATAATTAAGTGTGTAGCAGCTAATGTCAGTTGTTAAGACTTACCCTTTTCAGACTACTGTGATTGGAGGAAGAAAATGAGACTTATACAAGACAAACTTCACAGCTAAGAAGTATTATAAACTTCTAGGAATTATTCCATTCTTAAGAAAAATATTTATGAGTTTATATGAACTTTATCTGATTTCATTGACCTGAAAGAGAAGATTCAAGAAAATGAAAACTAAACCTTTAATAAAAGGTTAATACTTTCATATGTTTTGAAATCTATCTTAATTTTACAAATTTACATAACACAATGACATAAGTCAGGGTAGTTTTGAGGTTAACCTTCTCTCATTGAGTCACTATATATAGTTAGTCAACAGTGATTACAGAAGAGATGTCCAACACACAGGTGCAAATACTTACTGTGCTTAAAATATTCCCCAAATTCTCATTGGAAGCCTGAAATTTTCAGGTACTTACAACATTTAAATGAAGTTCAATAGATCAATGACAATATTTTTATTGCCCAGGATGTTTTACTTCTAACCTCAGAAATAAGTTGAATTTCCATGTCACTATAATACAAGGTCTATGTCTATAACCCAGTGGCTTCAAGGCTCTTATAACTACTGCCATATTGAATTGTAAACACTGTGTAAAAACTGCATGCACCACCAAATTAAAAAAAAATTGAATATCAAGCACTTTCATGAATGAGCATTAAATCCATGCATAGTTATAAGGGAAAAGTTGTCAACTGAGGTATTGCATTAGGGCAGTGGGGGCCAAGCAACAGAAAGTTTTGTTACAAAAAGGAAAATGGGTGTTGCTTAAGACATTCTTAGAGAAGTAAGGAGTTCTGCGGGTTTGGGTATGGGAAGGACATAGAGGAAGAGAGACAGAGAGATTATATATACTGTATCTGCTTTCATTATCTATATATTAAATTGTATCTTCTCCCTCTTCCCATTCCCAATCTTTGTGTGTGTGTGAGTGTGTGTGTGTGTGTGTGTGTGTGTGTGTGTGTGTGTGAGAGAGAGAGAGAGAGAGAGAGAGAGAGAGAGAGAGAGAGAGACAAAGAGAGAGAGAGAGAGAGAGAGAGAGAGAAAGAGAGAGAGAGAGAGAGATTGTAATGAAAATAGACTTTAAAGTTTTGGGATATCTCAGCATTTATATAGAGTAATATGTATACACACACTCATTTATATGCATAACTACATGTAATATGTCACACACACACACACACACACACACACACACACACACACACACACTGTGGCAGGAGTAGTGTCTTTGCAAGGAGCAGAGACTAGAGAGCTCTGTGTCAGCCCTGTCAAGACACAGTGACAAAGAAGCCAATGATAAGCCAGGAAAAGTTCCTCACAGCCTTCCTTCCGCCCTTCTCAGATCGCAAACTGGGAGGTTCAAGGCCCTGTTGCTTAAACCACCAGTTTTTCATGCACTGTTCTGACAGACAGGGCCTTGAGTACAGAACTATTTGTGGGTGTGGTCAGGGCTTCTCTGAAACTGCATCCCTTTATTGAGAATCTACATTCATTAGGGAGCATGGGATCATTCCTTTGCGCTGCCCCCTTCTCCTGCTGTCCTTTCCTCCCTGAAATAGCAGCAGGCTTGTTGTTAAATTGAATTGCTTCACAAGTTGGTTGGTTGGTGGTTTTGTTATCTGAATATCTACTAATATGTTGGATTAAAATTTTCATCTTGTAGATTAGTTTTGTGACCCACTAAGCAAGGCAGGCACCATCATGAGGGAAATCCCCACATTAATGTACCTTCAAAATGCTCTGTCCTTTACTTTCAATAAATCTTTCCCATGTTAGTGGAACATTCTCTGAGGTGTTTCTGCCATGACTTTAATCTTTTATGTGTGTGTGCCGTGACCTTGAGCTAAATATACCCATATACACATCTACCCTCTTTCCCTTTTCAATTACAATTTTAAACTGAATAGGTTGACTCCTGAGAAAAGCACTGTTTTAGAAGTAACCTGCATACTTTTAATGATTTCTGAGGCTGATAACTCTACCTCACTGTGCCCCAACTTAGCTGCCGATATTTTGAATTTGTATTCATGAAAATGTAAACACAGTGTGTTCTGTACTAGCTCTGGTGATGAATTCTCTATATATTTATTGTACTGAGAAAGTTTTCATTTGCCTCACTTTAGGAGGAACATCGCTGTGTGTGATCCTGAGATTTGGTGATTTATCCAGTTATTTCTGCTTGCCTCCTAAGATTCCATTCACTCCATTTTCTTAAAAAAAAAAAAAGAATATTTTACTTTTTTATGGAAATCCAGTTGTTAGTCTTATGTTTTGAGGTGTAGGTGTTTCTCTTCTCTCCTTCTTTCCTTCAGTACACTGGCTCTTGATTTTTAAGAGAATTTTTGTTTCTGTAACTGTAATTTTTTCGTGGGCATCCCCAAACACCATTGAACATGTGTGTTAGTGGAAGTCATCCATTTTGAAAGCTTTTCAGGTGTATTTTCTTGAAGCTTTTTGTCTTTGTCCTGGGATACTCAAACTGACAATTTTGACCACTTAATTCAGCTCACTCATCTGTGACCTCCATATGAATGTACATACATGTACACCTCACATACATGTACATACACACAAGCACTCACCACAAAACTCCACATATGTTACCATTTCCCTGATGGCTAAGAACGTTGAACATTTTTTATGATTCATTAGTTATTTGCACTTATAAGTCTGAGAAGTATTCAGTTTATTTTTCTGTGGGTTTGGAATTCACTTGTCATTTGGATTATGTTCTTTTGTGATATATTCATTCTAGATAGCAATTGATGTCATGTGTATATATTTGGCAAAGGCTATCTTTCATCTTATAGTCCATAGAGTAAAATGATTATTTCCCCTAAATAAATTGTGATATTTACAAAACCATAATACAAAATAATTTTTCCCATGATGTATGTCCAGGGAAGGACTGGTCTATATTGGTAAAGAGAATGGCATTTGGATCTTGGCCAAATTTATTTTTGCTTAGGGAAAAGTTTTTTCTGGAAGTATACTTTGCATTCAGAAACCATAGTTTTGCCCAACCTTGCAACCAAATTAATGGTTTGCCTTGATACTATTTAAAATTATGTCATCAATATATTTCCCTACCCTGTATTCAGCCTGCTTAATTTACCCTTAGAAAACAATGTAATCAATATTACTATGCCTTGGAATTCCTTTGTAATCAGCTTCTAAAACCTAGACCAAATGCATGCTAAGCTCCTACTATATTCCCCATCTGTCCTTTTTGGCCCCACTCCCATGCCTTTGACTCAGAGGTGTGTGTGTGTGTGTGTGTGTGTGTGTGTGTGTGTGTGTGTGTGTGTTAGTCAAAAATAAATATAGTTAAATATAGTGTCATTCATTAAAAACAGAGGCATTGAAAGCAATGATATAATTATCTAACATTAATGATGGAAGCCACATAGGTTGATCACATATATTTATGTTTTTGAGTACTGTTCTGAATCATGAGGGGTCAGTAAAGTCAATTTCCTGTGTAAAATTTGATTATTTATTGTTTGTGCCTACACATATGTGCAGTTACCCATGTATGAACATGCATGTGGAGGCCAGAGTCAACTACAGATATTTCTCAGGAGCTATCCACAATCGATTTTTGTCCAAGGGTCCCTCACTAGGACCTGGGGCTCACTGATTTACCATAACATGTTTCTGGGGCTGTTTAAAAGATAGAGCAAAGCCCTTTGCTAGGGATGGATGAAAGACACAGAGAGAGGTAAGTGCTGGATTCAAATTTGAGTTTGCTCTTGGTCTACAGTATCCCAAAAGAAAGGCTTTTGTTTTTCTTTAATGTTGCACTACCACATTTACCTTTATTAATAAAGCCAAAGTTACTTGTTCTAAATAGACCTTGTGCTCTTTCCCAGCGTAGAGGCTGGCTGGAAGAGTGCTAAGTGGGTACGGGTACTGCCTGCCAAGTTGGCTCAATGACAAAAGCTTCTTCAAAACTCTCCACTGAAAGAATACACTCCCCAGACATACTGGACAGAAGGAAGAAAGGTTTATAGTGGCCATTCACTTCCAGATAGAAACCTTAGCCAACACTTATACATTTAAAATTCCCTACATACAGCCTCTCATAACCATTGCTTCGATGAAGGTGAAACATTAAAAATACTGGAATGAAAGTATTTTGTGTAAATATATTTTGGTAATTTAACGAAAAAATAGAGTAGTTCAGTCTATTTATATTTCCTCCTTGTTGTATATTTATCCATGTAGAACTTATTTTAGCTACAGTAGATATGCCAGCAAAATTACCTCATCTGAGGAATTCTGGGCTGATTCTTTCAAAGAGAACCTAGTTGAGGTGGCAATGGAACAGAAATAAGAAATCACTTCTTATAGATAGTCTAATGCAGGATTTTCAAAACCTCTATTTCAAATATAGCTAACCAATTTTCTTGAAATATGGTATAATTTTCCTTCCTCAAAAAAAAAAAAAAAACAACCCTGCAATTTTACTGACTGGAGATACATAGCTTCAGCTCATTTTTAATTAGACCAACAAAGATGGGGGTGAAGCAGTTCTCATGCCTCTCTGAAAATTCACATTTCCCTAGTCAAAGAAATAGAACAAACATTACTCACAGTATTTGTATTACTGTATTGATCAGGGATGCTAAACACTAAAATAATGATAAAAAAACTTATATGTTTGTTGAAATTAATATCTTTTAAAGTAGATTTAAACTTAACTTTAAAATATAGGTATAGTTATGTACTGCATACAATAAATTCACTTGATATCAGAGTCAATCATAGAAGAAAAATGTCAGGCCAGTGCTTAAGGAGCCCATGTTGGAAGCTTGGCCCTCAGCGTGAAGATCTGAAAAGATGATAGATGTCTAAGTGTGAGGGTTCTGAGCAGTCTTTAACCTATTCAAAGCATGTTTTGGAAAGACGATTTTAAAGAGCTCAGGTGACAACAGTTCGTCCTCTGCTGTCTGTTTGGCTTCCTGTCACCCCCAGGTGATCTGTCTCTTTCACCACATGTCCCAGCCATGCTGTGTTGCTATGATGGGACACAACCAGGCAAGCCCTCATCAGAGAACACCTCCTACTATTTGGATTTTTAGCTTCCAAAACTGTGAGCTAACACAAACTCCTTTTCTATAGTTATGATACCTAGCTTCAGGTATTTTGTCATAAACAAATATAAACTAACATAGATGGAAAAAAGATATTTCATGCTAATGAAACCTAAGGCCAGTAGAAGGAATCAGAAAGAATGATTTAATATAGCAATAAAGGGACTAATACAATCACAAGAATTTATGATTATATATGTGCATATATATGCATATAGATGTATGTTCTTAATGTGTAGTTCAGCATTTAAGACATCAAGGGGGAGAGGGATGATAATTAAATAAGAGCAAATTATTTAAAACCTCTCTTTAAATGATGGACAGGTCATCCAGAGAGAAAATCTGTGCAGGAGCAGCCTAACTACCCCTACAGATGTCCTGTAAACATTCTCTTATGTTACAGCATGTTCCAACACAGCACAAAGTCAGCTGGTGACAAGAGTATCTTTTTCTCCTAGTTTACATGTAGTCTGGAGAGTTGACCTCATTTCAGTTGAGAATGGAATAATTCTTCCTAGGAGCTGGGAGAATAAGTAAGTGGATTGGAAAGATGCTAATTAAAGGGTGTTCGGCTTCAGTTACATGGGGGATATAAGTTCTGATGCCTCTGCAGAGTAGGGCTCTCAGAGTGACGTCATGTATGATAGTGTTCAAGACAGGTGGGATAGAGGATTCCAGTTGCTTTACTAACAGAACTGACACATATTTGAGGTGCCAGATCTAAATACTTTTACTGAAACAAATGCAGAATGAACACATGTCAAAGCATCACAGGCTACTCAAACATCAATTAGAAAGGTAAACATATTTTAAGAGAAGTCAGGACAGAGGAACATCATTTGACAGAAACGATTATTTAAATGACCATCACTATATAGATGCCTATAACTCATGTGCTTCTGCATAATTTCCTTGATAAAGATTTCCAATTCCACGATGGGTAAAGAAGTAAGAGTGGACAGTGTTGTTCTCTTCCCGAGCTTAGGCAGAGGACTCCAGTCTTTCCATTGAGCAAACAGGGATTTTGTGCATGTCCTTTACCAATCTGAGTAACGTTCATTCTTGTCTTACTTCATGGAGAGATTTATCTTGATCTGGTCAATTAAACATTTTTCTGTGTATTAAATTGACTGTGTATTTTCCCCCTTTTCTTTTATAATATTTTAAATGCTTTTTACCTGTTAAATTTTATAACATAGGTAATTTTACCTTATTATGGACCATAGCAATTTTTATATATTTCTATATTAGATTTAAGTTCATTGATAATGCTGTATCCATATTCCTAAGAACCATTGATATACATTCTTCAAGTTTATATTATTTCAATATGAGCACATTTGAACATACTCATAATCAGTGTTTCCCTTTTCTGTTTTATAGAATTTGTGAATCATTAGAATGTCATACACATGCATATTATGGATGATATATCCTGCTTTTAATAACTTAATGCCATTGGTTAGGTAGTATGATATATAAGTATAAAAGACTGATTAATGAAATATTACAAAGCTTTGTGTTTTAATTGGAAGTGTAGGAAATGATAGTTACAGACCTGGCAAAGCTGGGAATTAAACAGATGTTTTGAAAATGAGAACAAAAGACCTACATGAATATGAAACTATTATGAGCTTAAGCTATAAAATTTATGGAGAAAATTCTCCTGTAATAATTATTAGTCTGTAGTTTGCTAAGTATCTGCTTTTTTAAAGTATCCAATTAAAACTAGTTTAGTCTTTCTCCACCTTAAACATTAAAATATAACAATAAATGTTTAACAAATATTTCCCAATTCATAAATACTCTCTTCCTACCCAGGTTAAAATATAATTAGCTATTAGTGTTAAATAAAATTGTGGATTTTATTTTAAAGAAAAAAGTGAAGTTATTATTCCTTCAGGTAGCTAGTTGCTAATGACCCATGTACCTTTCATCCCACTTGTAGTATTGATCAAAAGAGGGACAGAGAAACTTTCACCTATAGAAACTTTTAGAAGCTGCTTGGACCAGTGATCAAAAGGACATCATTAAAGGCACGGTGCTTGGGGACCATTTACTGTCTGGTGATATGTACTGAGAAGGAAGGGCTCAGCATCACATCTGAATTTAATTATGAAACCTCAGACAAATCTAACTGAGAGACAGTCTGCAAACTAATTGGAAAATATTTCAAAACGTCAAAGTCATGAAAACTAAGGCTGGAGATCTTAGAAGATGCTAATGAGAAACGACTGTGATTTCCATGTGGGAAACTATATGTGGTGCTGGAGAACAACAAGATGTGAGGGAAACATCTCTTAAATTAGGGTCAGTAGTAATATTGCGCCACTCTTAACATTTTTGTTTATATATATATATATATATATTTATCTGCAAGTCAAATGAAGTCAATTAGGTAAGCCACATAAAAATATATTGGAAAGTTGGCTTTATACTTTGAATGTTCTTTAAAAAAAAGAAATAGTTTCAAATAAAGCATTACATATAGGAATTAAAGATGAAAGAATATTTTTATACGTTTTTCTTTCAGTTGCAATTAATTTTAAAAGTTATTTGTAAAAAATAATAAATTTACCTTAGAGGCAATAACATCTTTAAAATAGTATGGTGGTCATTTTCATAGTCCTCCAAAGATAGAATATTACTTCCTGAAAATTGTGAATATTTACAGGGTTATAGATCATTTCAAGGTATGCATCATTAAAGATATTTAAATAGAGAAATGGTCCTAGATTGTGTAGAAGGTCCCAAGGTGTTAACATTCATTAAAAGGGTGAACTGGAAAATCAGAAGTAGGGGTGGTATTTGAAGCTAGCTTTGAATTAACACAGAATGAAGGAATTCGGGTGCCCTCTAGAGGATGGGGAAAGCATAGGAATGTCCACAATGGGCAGAGCTTTACTTTTTAGAGCTAAGTATTTCCAGTCTGAAAGGTAGTTCATGTGTGTCACTTCTGGTCCACTAGTATGCTGATTACTAACAACAGCAACAGAAGCCTGAAATCTGACATGGATGAAGTGCTCTCACTCTGGCTGGAAATTTTCAGACCAAACACGTTATTTGCTTGTCCAGCCATTTCTGTTCCTAAAGTCTTCATGTGTCATTCAGTCTCAACAAACAGAAGCTTAGGTTGAATGTTTTAATAAGTAAAGTTTTTAATAATAATTAAAAAATCATGTATGTGACTATATCTGTGTGTGAATATGTCCATGTGAGTATGATTGAACACAACAGCTAGGAAAGGGCATTAATCCTCTAGAACTGGAGTTAAAGGTAGTTGTGAGCTTGCCAGGAACTGAGTTCAGGTCCTGTGGAAGAGAAATACAAGTTCCTCATTGTTGTGTCATCTTGCTCTATGGCCATCTTCTTACCTGAGACTTCATTCTACATCATAATTATGGTGGAAGCCTTACAGAAAACCTCCAATATATAGCTAGCACTCCATCAGGGAGTAAAGATAAAATAAATGCACTGTATAAATTACAGGAGGCTGTATAGAAATAAGACATGGCTTTTAATGGGCTATGAGACAGTTGGAGTCCAACATTCCAGAATTAATGAGGTAGATCTGTATGTCAACCTATGATATGAAATAGAGACAATTTTTTTTATCTTGATGATATATTCCAAAAGAAAGAGAAGAGATGAGACTACTTTCTTCAATTATTCATCATTAGAAACAATTAGGAAAGAATCAAGCATCCAACACATCCCCACTTTTTATCCTTCACTAGAGAAAATATTCTCTAGAAATTCCCAGAGTTATTTTCATTATCACCATCATTTTCATCATCATCATCATCATCACCATCATCATCATCATCATCATCATCATCATCATCATCATCATCACCAATACCATCATCATCATCATCATCACCATCATCATCATCATCATCATCATCATTATCACCACCATCATTTTCCAGCAGAAACACAAGTAGAACTTCAACACTCAGCTAATCATGGACATTGAAATGATATTTACATTAAAATAGATATCAATATAAGATCATGAAAATAGTTTTCTACAATTCATTATTGCTGCACATTCCTAGATGGTCATTAATCTTCAATAATAGTGACTACAACCTTTCATATGAGGATATTAATTTTTTTTTCGAGACAGGGTTTCTCTGTGTAACTTTGCTTCTTTCCTGGATCTTGCTTTTGTAGACCAGGTTGGCCTCAAACTCACAGAGATCCCCCTGCCTCTGCCTCCTGAGTGCTGGGATTAAAGGCGTGCGCCACCACTGCCCAGCTTAAATTATTTATTTTAGCATGACCTCCTGGATATAATGAATAGCCTACCTGGAAATTTGTACATATGTTAATTTATAAGTCATGAATAGTAACAACCTTTATAATAAATAACATAAATATTGATGCATAATTTTTCTTGATTTTCATATGAGAATCAATAAACAGAATTCTCATCGGGAGCATTTTAATCACTCTTCAGCTAACTAAAGGACAGTGCCACAGATGTATTTTGTTATATTTTGAAAATGCCTCCATTTTTGCCATGGGACAGCTTCTGTTCTCAGTCTACAGTAACTGTGTGAACCAAACAAGCACTCTGCAAACAAGTACTCATCCTAGGAGTGGGTAAACCCAGACAAAAACCACTAAGGCAGAGAAGTCATGTGCCTCACCTTCCAAGGTTGGGTGTCAGCCAGAGAACCAAGTAAATACAGAACAAGTAATGTACAAGAAAACAAATGTCCTTCTTCCCTGCCACCAGGGTGTAGCTCCAGTAGAACCAGCAGTCTGACAACTAAAAGAACTCAGAATCCAGTTCTATCAAGATTCTGCAGCAAAAGTAAATACTTAAAAAAAAAAAATCATGGTTCATAGGTGCTTCTTCATCCCTGGTTCATAACATTGCTCAGCACATGTGGGCTGACTGGTGAGCTCCAGTCTCTGCTGATTACAAATGCCACTAATAAAGTTTGGCCTTTTTAAGATCTACTTTCATGTATTAAATTAGCCTTAAAGCAAAAATTGCATTTTCCTTTACAGTAAATCCAGGTGGCAGTTCCTGGGTTATAGTCAGGCATAACAATCCTTTCTAAATGTTGTAGTAAATAAATGTTTAATTAAATAAGTGCTTCACATATTTTCATTCTGCTATCAATTTTCATTTTGATTCACCTTTTATTTTATTATGTATTGTATTCATAATATTTTCTCATTTAAATTTTGAGTTTTACTAGTATATTTTCTAACAATTCAGGGAGATGGAAATCTAAAAAGAGTAAACTAAAAAAATACTAATTCTAATCTATTATGATCTGTGATTGAATATAAACAAAGTAAGAGGCAACCCAACACATACTTCAGCTCCATGAGAGAATGATGGATTGACTACCTTGCTGCTGAGGGCATGCATACTGAGGAATGAGGAAGAGTGTATACACTCAGTGTATGGGGGAATTGTTGCAGAAAAATGACACAAGTAAAACACCTGAGGATGTGGCAAAGCATGATGCTGCTTTCTGTTAGCTCTTGTTAAATACAGAAAATAGTGAGGGTCAAAGGACAATAAAGGGAGGAGTTAGTTTTCAAGGAAGCAAAATGAATAGAATAGTACTAGGTAAAGCAAGTAAAAATTCAGCATCAACATTCAAATCCTTAAAGACAACTCTCCAATGTGATGAGCATGGAGCACCAAAATCACAACACTAAGAGACTAAGACAGTGTCCATGAACTACCTGTAAAGGAGTGCAGACTTTAAAACAAATTGCTCTATTCTCCCAGTGAATTAACTTTAGCTATGCTTATTAGATGAAAGGTAGTAAAAGGGTTAGTGTAACAAATGTCCATTAATAGTCACCAGTGTCCAAGAAAAGACTCAAGGATACACAGCCTTGAGCTCTGAATGAGTTAATATTCTTTTTGTTGACTTGTCTAGACACTCCACATTCTTATGACTGCATCCTCCATTGTTCTCCTCTCCACAATGCACTTGGTAAGACCTTAGGTGAAACTCCTGCATTCCTTTGGCCCTGGTCCAAGCTTCCACTGTTTAATTTAACTCTCATACTATTAACTACCTACCACTGCACACAGCATCTGATCTCTCACCAAGTTATTTACCTTTTCAAAGAATTTGAAATAGAAACTTATTTCCTGATTATGGAGGCATTTTTATTTACAGTGGCTCTGCTCAGGAGGTTTGGATCCTCAAGTGCTTGAACAAGACTCTTTTGAACCGAATTCCCTAGGAAATCATTATTACCACAGTATCAGAGGATTTTGTTCATGCCAAGGGAGCAACTGTCAAATGTGTCCCACGTAGTTATTACTAGACTTGAAACAAATGTCATGAATGTGGATAGGGTACTTATAGGAAGGAATAATGGAATTGGAAGGACTTTAGAGAGGATAAGAGGTTATAGTAACAGAATGTACTTTACACAAATATAAAATTATCAAAGACCAGATTCAATAAAAGTTCTTAGGAAAATGAACAGACAAAAAGAGAATACCACTTGATTAATGTTAAGTAAGGTTTGAAGCCTTTGATAAAATTAAACAATTCATTTGTTGGGATTTTAATATATTTTCCTGGATGGAGATGAAGTTTTGCAAAAAATTCATTGGCACACTAGGCTGAGGGTGTGTAGTCTGGTTATATGTATCTGAACCCATAAAAGTAGAAACATTTAATACAGGACAGCCTAGTGACTTGATTAGAATTTCTACTGTAAACTTATAAATAAAACATGCTTGCAAATACTTTTGTTCATTTATAAGCATATAGTTTTAAAGTCTGAATCAACCAAAATTCCTACAATAGATCACATGATGATGTTTTAAAGTGAAGTATTTAACCATATCTGTTCTATTGTAAAAGCTCACCTGTTACTTAAAAAAGACCAATATTGGGTAATCAGTTTGAAGTAGTTAGGTTTTCATGTCCAGGCTTTATCTGATATTATGACTGCTAATTTGGCATAGAAAAGATGTATGTATTACATTATCTGTGGAAAGAAGCTAGACAGGGATTTTTAAATTAACTTTCAAAGAATTATTACATCAAACATCATTTGTTTGATAAAGAAAATCATATGACTGGAAATAAGAAAGAGACACCTTAATCAAATAATAACAAAAAGTTAATATTCTTTTCCCAGAAGAATGCACATTAGATTCTTGTCTTGGTCTACTGTGGACTATTTTGTCCTCATACAGCTTCCATATGCTCAGAAGCATCCAACTGTGAGATAGTCTTCAGATGCATTCTATTTCTTAAAATTTTTAGACTTCATATTTATGTATATGTAATATTACACGGTATATAATATTGCATATATTATATATACACATATACAAACTCTTTATACATAGCATACCTTTGCTGAGTACCTCCATTCATCATCTCACTTCCATAGACCATGAAAATCTCTTCAATGGATGAAGAAACAGAAATAATGGGGAATTTAATATTTGACCAGGCTTTCTTCTTTCTTGTCTCAGAATTTGGTTTAAAATTACTTTGTGAAGTTATTCCAACTGAAATTCTCTCTCTCTCTCTCTCTCTCTCTCTCTCTCTCTCTCTCTCTCTCTTTTTTTTCCGAGACAAGATTTCTCTGTGTAGCTTTGGTGCCTGGCCTGGCTCTACCTCCCTAGTGCTGGGATTAAAGTCATGCACCACCACAGCTCAGTCATTTTCTCTAAATTTTCTAACCACTCAGATGTACAGAAAGTATCTAATTCTTAAATTTCAACATTAAATGTTCTTTTTTAATGTTATTGATCATCAGTTAATAGGTTTTGCATGCTTTTGGATTATTGTACTTTCTAGGACATTCTTTTGTTGAATTGTGTTCACTCTATCTTCTAATTCAAGGTTAATCTATTTAAGATCAGAGAGGCCTTAGTGATCTCACGTCTCTACTTTCATTGATTTTTCACTCAGAGCATGACCAGTAGGAAGTTGAGTTTCTTTCTTACTACTAATGCAACATTTAGTGTCACCTAATGTCTCATCAAGATGAGGGGAACGGTGTCAACGTTTACAGTAGAACCCACCCTCTCAGCCTCACTCCTTTGGAAGCAACACATGAATATTTTATAGGTAGTTCTTTTGAAAAGGGTTTCCATCATGTTGCTCAGAGCAGGTCTTGTGGTTATAGTTGAAATCTTTTTAAGGAATTGAGTTTGCTGTGCTTATATTTTCCTAAGCTTTTCTGGAATTTTTTTTTTCAATATTGCAGTAAAGGGCCAGTATGGTAGAAGGAAGAAACAGAAAAGAAAATTAAGGCAAAGATTTCTTGGTGGTAAGTGTATTTTTATTGGAGTTGTAATGTCTCCTCGGACACTGAGTATTAATAGTCTGCCTGACTGCAGTTCTGCAAATGAAGACTTTAAAAACGTGATTTAGAAGGAACACCATCAAGCAGGTCAGCAGCAGCTTTGAGTTACATGAAACACAAGGCAGAAGACATAGTTAGAGAAAGGATAAGCTTATTCTAATACTAGAAATGGTTGTGATTTTTCTCTTTTAGTATCAGAACAAATTGGATGCTCCCCAAATCCACTTAATGGATTGACCTCATCCACAGGCAGGGTATATCAATGTGAGTACTTACCGATTTTTCTTCTGCATAGAAAATATCTTAGCCTTTTCTTTTGGCTAGTAGACATAAGATTGGGTAAGCCAAATAAAAGATAACTGCAAATGTAAGTGCTATATTTGTAAATTGATAAATTTTAAAAGAATTCCTTATTGTCTATATTAAAAAAGTCAAAATACACACTCAAAAACCTAACCAGGTCATTGCAACCATATGAGTCCTTCACTCTACCCTTGAGTCTGCATCCTAATTGTAATATAAAATTGATTGACATAAAGAAGCTGGGAAGAGGAGTCATGAAATAGGGTATTTCAGGGTTGTAAGATGAACATGTGCTGGGATCTGCCCCACAACATTATAGATGCAATGCACAATAAGGAAGGGGCACTTAATAATGACTAAATCAGTAAACACTGTTTCTTTCTTTCTTTCTCCCTTTCTTTCTTTCTTTCCCCTTTCCTTCCTTCCTTCTTTCCTTCCTTTCTTTCTTTCTTCCTTCCTTTCTTTCTTTCTTTCTTTCTTTCTTTCTTTCTTTCTTTCTTTCTTTCTTCTTTTTTTTTATAAACTCTTTAAAACAAATTTTTATATTAGGTTAAAATATTCTATATATCTTTTAAAGGAATACCTTAAATTTGTATAGTAGCATTTGGTGTAGTTAGAGTTTTCCTGCCTGGCCCACAGTCAGGACAAATCTCTCTCACCTGCCAGGCCCATAGACGCTCAGACCCAACCAAGCAAACACACAGAAACTTGTATTACTTACAAACTGTATGGCTGTGGCAGGCTTCTTGTTATCTACTTCTTCTATCTTAAATTAACCCATTTCTGTTAGTCTATACTTTGCCACATGGTTTGTGGCTTACCAGTGTCTTTACATGTTGCTTCTCATGGCGGCAGCTGGCGGTGTCTCCTCCAGCCTTCTACTTCCCAGAATTCTCTTCTCTCTTGTCCCGCCTATACTTCCTGCCTGGCCACTGGCCAATCAGAACTTTATTTACACAGAGCGATATCCACAGCACTTCCCCTTTTCTTTTTTTTTTTAAGGAAGGTTTTAACTTTTACATAGTACAATTACATATAACAAAACAAGAATTACAGTTACAATATTAAAGAAGATATCCTATCTATTGAGTCTAAGGTTTTATATCTAACTTATCTTTTATCATAACTGAGGAAATTATAACTATCTAGTCTTTAACCACATCAAAGACCTCAGAAGGATATAATATTACCTGAGAACCGGGAGAAGGATGCAAGCAACTTTCGGGAGTCTTGCAGGAGTAGACAGAGACAGCTGGCAGCCTGGACAGTCAGCTAATGTTCCTTTGTAAAGTTGGGGACATTTGTGCTACGTTGGGTGCCAATTTGGTTTTGATATTAGAATGTGGGAGGGCATGAGAGATGCTCTATAAGCAGGAGAAGCCAGGTATGAGGCTGCTGTTGCTGATGCACATCTTTAATCCCAACACTGAGGAGGCAGAGGACAGACCTCCCTGAGTTCAAAGCCAGTCCATGGAGTTACTTCTAGGACAACTAGTGCTATGCAGAGCAACCTTGTCTTGAAAACAAATCAAAAGAAACAAAAGAAAGAAAGAGAGAGACAGAGACATAGAGATAGATAGATAGATAGATAGATAGATGGAAAGATAGATGATAGATAGATAGGTAGGTAGATAGATAGATAGATAGATAGATAGATAGATAGATAGATAGATAGATCCAGGTATGGCTGTGTCTCTGTAGCTTCAGCACAAGGGCATGAAGACAGGCAGATTGTGGCAGCCTACTGGCTACCTAGCTGATGCTGTGAGGGACTCTGATTCAAGGAAATACGTTGGAGAATAATGAGGCTAGAGCAGTGATTCTCAACATGTGGATCATGACCCCTTTGGGGATAGAATGACCCTTTCACAGGGGTCATCTGAGACCATCATAAAACATTATGATTCATTATTGTAGCAAATTACAATTATGAAGTAGCAACACAAATAATTTTATGGTTGGGGGGGTCACCACAACATGAGGAACTGTATTAAATGATTACAGCATTAGAAAAGTTGAGAACCACTGGGTTGGAGGAAGCACACAAAGTCCTCCTCTGACTTGCTCACTCAGGCTCATGTATGTAAGCACTTACCATTTGGATGCCACACATCTCTCTCTTTTTCACACACACACACACACACACACACACACTGCTCAAGGGAGGCTCTGATGGTTCACATGTAACTTAAAGTTCTGGTAGGTGGCAGAGTACTAAAGTCATATAATACATTTGTTCATATGATGGGGAAATAATTGAGTATACTCATATCCAAATGTGCTGCATATGAAAGATTTTGGACCATTGGGACAGGAAGAAATACCATCTCAGCAAAACAATCACACACAAAATTCCTCTCATTAATAAATCTTTATATGAGACTCTCCATTAAATATGAAATAGATATTAAGTATCAATGTGGAGTTTTGAACTACACTTAGGTCAAATATTTGGAATACATTTAAGTGTTATATGCCATTGGCTATTGCATGTAGGCTAATAAAAAAGTCCCACTAAAGGACACAAAATAAATATAGTATTTATACATCTTTTTCTCAAGTTACTGTGGAAAAAAACTGTCATTGAGTCCAGAACAAATCATAAGGCATCAAAGCACCAGTGCTATCAGCCTTAGGACTTTATATTTGCAATATATTTTCAAAACTACTAATATAAAATATCAACAGTTACTGTCATGAAGTCCCTCTAAGTAGTTCTCATATGTCCTCCTGATGTTCTACATGCCATCTGCACATATCTGCAAAGAGAAATGTCTTAATTAACAGTTCTCAGAACCATGCCTTCAGTCTTTCATGCTTAAGCTCCCAACACATTTGATTTCTTCCCTGTGTGTCTGCAATTGGCATCCCAGTGCAAGACTTTTCAGAACAATTCAGGGCTAAACAACACAAGTGAGCATCTAGGAATGTTACTACTGATTCATGAGGGAAGTAATAGAATTTAGAGATGAGCATCATATACAATGGAATTGACAGTTTTAAATTACAAGATACTGGGCTCTCTCTGTCTCAACACTCCTGATACCAATGATTTCTATGCGATATATGCTGCTAACACCTGACTGAAAAACCCAAATAGCCCTTTGATTAGAGACCTAATGGATGAATGTATCTTCAGACTCAACTGATAATGAGCCTCTCTTCCTGCTAGAAAAGTTTTAAGTGTTGTCAGAGATATGTAATAGATAAAATAAGGTTTTTTTTCAGGATGGATAATGTTGGAAATCAACTTCCTTCTTCCTCATCTTGTCTACTTATATGCTTTAAACATGAAATTGAAATGACAGAATAGCATAACAAATAAAAAGATAATAATTCACAGTAACAACCCTGCAAATATGTGCTCTGCTAGTAAGCGTGGGAAGAGGGCTGAACAGGAGAACACAACAGAAGCAAAGCACCCTGGAAGCAATGGGAGAGGAGAGAAGCTTGTTTGGCACAAACTTTCGTTTTAATTTGAATTGTACCAGCTAATTATAATAAATGTATGTGATCTTTAGACAGCACTGTTTTCTTTAACAAAAGAAAAGTGATTTCACTGAACTGTGTGGGAAGAGGAGACACTTTGAACAAAAGGTGTTTCCAAGAATAGAATGTTATTTGAACCTCAGATAAGAATTCGAAATACATTTTGACAGATTGTGTATCAGCATTCAGTTCAATGGTATTTCATGCACACATTTCCCTCTTTGCAGAAGATATTAGAATAAACTTACAGCCCCCATTATTCCTTCCATTTCCTATATTTCTTTTTAAAGTACATTTTATGGTTGTGTCAGGTTATGATCACAGGTTGGTATTTATAGCAAGCTGTGAACATTATCTTGAATACATGTTCTCTGTGGGAAGCAAGCCTATGCGGTTCCCTTAAACTGACTCTGTCGGATTTATTGGAATGAAAGAGAAAATGAAAATGTAAAGAGACCATTTATATGCAATGGTCCAATGTGCGTGGATGGGCAGACAAGTGTGTGGACATATGTACATATGTGAATATGATGTACATCAGCATTTGTACATGTAAAGAGGTACTTATTTCTAATCAAGAAAAAGTTTCATGAAGGTGAAAACAGCAACCATGCTGCTAAATTCTGCATGCCAGACCATAATGAACTTGAAATGTTTTCCTTCCTTCCCTTGAGTCAGACACTAACGAACCTTCTGTGATTGGGCTGCTTTGCCACAGTCCTGCAGCTAGGAAGGGCAGAGACAGTATTCACTTTAAGACGATCTGCTGCAAAGCAAGAGTGGAGAACAGTGTGCTGTGCTTTACCTAGAAGAACCGGGCAAGTGTGGGGAGGGGACAGGAGAACGTCCCTGGAAGGAGCTCCAGAAAACCATAGCAGTGGAGGAATATATGGAGGAAAAATCAGCCGCAGGATGAGTTGTGTCTTGTGTCTGAACTCACATGTACAAAACTCAGTTTTTCTCTACATTAAATTACTTAAAAATGAGATATTATGTAGATATTTTTAGAGTTCTGAGATGGTATTCAAAAGTTGTGCTTATCTGTAAACCTCTCCTATAGTATAAAAATGTGAACTTATGAAAACACTGACATTAGAATCATGGTTGATAAAGTTCTGGTGTAGCAGTTTCCTTAGAGATCAAAATATCCCATCAAAGCAGGAAGCTTCTTAAAGCACAGGATGTTGCAGAGACTTGTTCTAAGTGGAGGCAAAATGATCTAACCTGCAGAGAGGCTCTTTAAAATCAGGAAGTAAACAGCTCAAAATAACATCCATCTGGAAGTCACTGGAACTGACCATGTTCACTAGGACTCCCAACCTTGTTGTGTGTGAACAGTAAGGACTGTTGGGAGACCCTTCACACAAATTGAGCTTCTGGAAAGAAAGAGACCACCCTAAAAGAGGCTCATTCCTATTAACTACCAGCAAAGGGCATTCAGCAGCCTGTTGAGCTGCCTACAAGCTATGCAGTGTGCTACAGATTCCCAGCTTTTTAGGCTGTCACTCATGCTGGGGTGGGCTTTGGTGATGCAGCTGTCTTTCAGTCATTTCTACTCTTGTAAGTGACCTCTTACACATATTTCTGTAAGGAATGCCAATATAACTGATCAGTTCACCAAGATGGACTATTGTGTAACTGTATTTTGGTCTTTCATTGGTTCCCTATCTGGAGTGAGCAGATATTTGATCAAATCTTCCAAGTAATAGTGTCACATAGCAAAATTTTACTTTTTGACACTATGTATAGATTATCATAATAGAAGTTATTAAAACGGTTGATCCTCCCATCTCTTTTTAGCCTGTCACCAGTGTGTTTTTAAACTACCACTGCAAGTTAAATTATCTTTTTTTCTGATCTCTGAATATAACTCCCGTGGTGCTTTGATGCTACAATATACTCTCCAAAGATTTCATTTGTAGTTTTTGTATGTAAATGTAGATGTTTATTATAAACATGGATATACCACTTTCAAAAAAATCTAAACATCTTCAGCAGTTACTAATAGATATTAGGGGGAGATTGACTGTAGTATAGTCCCTATCAGAGACATTGACACCTGCCTTGCATCAACGATGACTTATTTATACCAAATACTAACAAACATATGCATGTTAACATACCTGGAACCATTTAAGGACCACACCCCTGCAAATCATTGATCCAACATCACAGAATAGTCTTGTTATATGCATATGAACATTTTCTAGGACACAGACTGGGACCATCCATGTAGAGAGTGAGATTATATCAAATTTCTTTCCAAATAAAAATGAAATAAGAGATATCAAATACAAGGGAAATAATTTTGAAATTATAAAAATGCACAGAAAATGAACTGTTTATTTTTAAGCAATCAAAATATCAAGGAAGAAATCAAGAAATATTTAAAAACAATTTAAAAATAAGAAAACAAACAAGCAAACAAAAAATACTGGCTATGGTAAGGTAAAACATCCAGAAAACAGTGACAGCAGCCATGAAAATGATGGTAAAGGCATTAACATCACTATCAAGGAAAAAAGTGAGAACTTAGGAGGATCGAGCACAATCAAAATCTGTCAGCATCACTACCTGATAAACCAGCATGTCTCCATCTTAAGCTTAAAATCTGTCTTATAGTAAAAAAACAAAAAACAAAAAACAAAACAAAACAAAAAAAAACTAGATTCATTTCTGTTTATGATTAAACCTGTTTCTCAAGAATTGGGCATTGTCCCATCTTTAACCTTAACTAAAAATAGTTCTGTACTACCTGATCAAGGAAACAGCACCCCTGCTTCTATTTCAAAAGGTTATTATGATGACTTTGTTATGACCACCTCGAAATCATTTCTTTCTTTCAGGAGGCTGTTTTGACAAACTTGTTATGTTTATGTTCTGTTCCCATTACACCACCTGTTTGCCTGCCAAATCACCCATTTTGAAATTCCCTACTCCTGAACTAGAAAAGTTTTTTTTTCCATTTTTTTTTATTATATCTGTGTTTTAATTTTACACATTCAGCCATGGGTTCCCATGTCCTCGACACTCCTGCCCCCGCCCCCACATCACCCCCAGCCCCTCCCCTCCATTCCCATCTCCTCCAGGGCCAAGACTCCCCTGGGGATTCATTTAAACCTGGTGGATTCAGTACAGGCAGGTCCAGTCCCCTCCTTCCAGGCTGAACAAAGTGTCCCTGTGTAAGCCCAAGGTTCCAAACAGCCAGCTCATGCACTAAGGACAGGTCCGGGTCCCACTGCCTGGGTGCCTCCAAAACAGTTCAAACTATTCAGTTGGCTCACTGATCCAGTTGGGGGCTCCACAGCTTTTGGTTCATAATTCATGTGTTCCCATTAGTTTGGCTATTTGTCCCTGTGCAAGAAAGCATCTTCAACAAATGGTGCTGGCATAACTGAATGTCAACGTGTAGAAGGCTGCAAATAGATCCACCATATCTGTCACCATGCACAAAACTTAAGTCCAAGTGGATCAAAAACCTCAACATAAATCCAGTTACTCTGAACCTGATAGAAGAGAAAGGAGGAAGTAGTCTTGAATGCATTGGCACTGGAGATCACTTTCTAAATATAACACCAGTAGCACAGACACTGAGAGAAACAATCAATCAATGGGACCTGTTGAAACTGAAAAGTTTTTGTAGAGCAAAGGACATGGTCAACAAGACAAAGCGACAGCCTACAGAATGGGAAAAGGTCTTCACTAACCGTACATCTGACAGAGGGCTGATATCCAGAATATATAAAGAACTCAAGAAATTAGATATCAAAATGCCCAACAGTCCAATTAAGAAATGTGCTATAGTACTAAACAGAGAATTCTCAACAGAGGAAGTTCAAATGGCTGAAAAGTTTTTATCTTTTCCATGTCCAATGCTGATCACTTGAACCCCACCTTAGGGAGAGATAGTTGATTAAAATTTGGCCGTGATTCGGGTCAGAAGTCTCTACTTGCATCTGTGAGATTAACATAACCCCATCCTATATATAGAGAAGTTCACTATCCCCTCAAAATTGTACCAGAATCAGTGGAAGAATTTAACCATGTTGGGGAGGGGGATTAAAATCATTATATAGGCCTACACAGATTTATTTAAAATATACATCAGTGAAGTCAATAATTTATGATAAACAAAAATAAAATATACAATAATGTTTATGTAGAAGTACAGATCTACAAAGTTAAAACATATAAACACAAAGGGAAGATGTTGACGAGGCTAAGAGAAAGACATCTGATCAGAAACTGAAGTAATCAATGATGCTCAACTGTTTACACCACTCATAATGACTTAAAAGACTCAGTCCCTGCCAAAATATCAAAGGTATATTTAATAGAACTAGGGAAAGAAAATATTCTAGAATCTGCAGGGACAATAACAACAATAAAATACACCACAAATATTTAAGTTAATCTTGGGCAAAAAGAACGAAGTGATAATAACTTACAATCTAACTTAAAAAGGTAACCTAAAATTACAGCAATTAAAAAGTACTTACAGATATTTTAGCACACAGACTGATGGAACCCGATAGCTTAAAGGTAACACACAGACATCCATAGTTTCCTATTTTTTTCAACAAAGGGGTGAAGAGCAGGCTTGGAAAGCAGCATTTTAAATAAATTGTGCTAGTGAAACCACATTTACACATATGGAAAAATGAAACTAAAATCCTTTCTCTGATCAGTTATAAAGACCAACTCCAAATCAACTCAAAATTAATTGACAATTTAAATGCAAGACATAAAATGAAAAAAAAAAACAGCTGGAAAAAATATAAGAAATCCACTGACAGATTCTGAATTAGGCAGGTACATTCTCCAAAAAGCATAGAGTCATGTGAGAAAAAAAGTAAGAACAAATGGGATTAGGATCAAGTTAATGCTTAGCAAAAGAAACAAAAGCCTTGAAGTGAAAACACCATTGTAGAGAGAATATTTTCAAACTGTACATATATGGTAAAGTTTTACACCCAGAATATACAAGGAAAAAAATCTCAATAGTATAACAGTCATTCAGATTTTTTGAATGATTTATTTTTATTTCACACACACTGGAATTTTGTCTGAATATATATCTGTGTGAGGGTGCTGGACACTCTAGAACTGAATTTACAGAGAATTGTAAGCTGCAATATGGGTTCTGGAAATTGATCCCAGGTCCTCCAGAAGAGCTGCAAGTGCTCTTAACCTCTGAGACATCTCTCCAGCACCAGAAAATCATGTTTCTAAAAAAAAAAATTAAAACACATAATGCTCATTATCATTAATAATCAGAGAAATGCAAATAAAAACTATGATGAGATTTTGCTTCACATCAGGAATAGTTATAGAAAACAATAACAATGACAAATCATAACTTCAGAAAGTGCTAGCAAGGATGTGGGGCAGATGATCGTGAACTGTGGGAAGAAATCCAAAAATTATCATTATGGAAAATGGTGTTCCCAGAATATTCAAATAGATCCACCTTATCAGGAGTAGTTAAGGACGTTGTAAGTTGCTTCACAGGTGCTCAGAACTGAACCTGGTCCTCAGCAAGAGTAATAAGTGCTTTTAACCTGACACAGCTCTTCAGCTACATGTTTGGGATCAAAAAGTAAAACCAGAATTTGTGGAAGACATTTGACATGGATATTTGGCCTTGACATGTAAATGTTCATGTGCTCACAAGTGCATACACACCCAACTGCATAAAACCACACACACACACACACACACACACACACACACACACACACATGCATGTTTTCCTTTAACTTAATTTCTTATAACAAAGCTACTTTTCAGGATGCTGGACATTTTTATCACATAAAGAAGTACATTCTTCACTATTTATTTAAGTCATTCAAATACAAATGGGCTTTTGTCTATATCAGCTTGCTGCTTTTATTTTGCAAGCATTGGTGTATATTTTCATACAGCTCTGAAGACCAGAGTAGCCCAGTGTAGGACTGATATGACATCAGCAGCTTGTCCTACTAAGTGCTGTGAACTGTCCTACTGATTGCTGTGAACTGTCCTACTGAGTGCCTGTGAACTTGTCCTACTGAGTGCCTGTGAATTTGTCCTACTGAGTGCCTGTGAACTGTCCTACTGAGTGCCTATGAACTGTCCTACTGAGTGTCTGGGAAGTGTCCTACTGAGTGCCTATGAACTGTCCTACTGAGTGTCTGGGAAGTGTCCTACTGAGTGCTGTGAACTGTCCTACTGAGTGCCTGTGAACTGTCCTACTGAGTGTCTGTGAACTTGTTCTACTGAATGTCTGTGAGCTTGTTTTACTGAGTGCTATTAACTGTCATATTGAGTACTGTGAACTTGTCATACTGAGTGCTATAAGCTTTTTCTCCTGAGTGTCTGTGCACTGTTCAATCAGTCACCATATCTTCTAAGAAAAACAGAAACAACAAAGTGAAGGGGTAAGTAGCATAGTATAATAAGGACTTTAAGAAATCCCATTTTCCACCCTGGAACTTCCATCTGGACCAGAGACTGCAGGCAGACTCAGCAGTCTCCACACCCTGACCCCACACCCATTTGGCTGAGACCCCAGCCACTTTCTGAGAATCAGAGATGAGCCCCCAGCTACCATCTGCCCCGGAACTCCCATCTGGACCAGAGCTGAGTGCCTGGGGTTATAGTCAGAGAGGCAACTGCCCCTAGGTCCCACCCCTCGACACCGGGCATACTGGAAAGACCTGCCCAACTTGGCCCCAGTTTCCGGCCATTCGTCAGGCCCTGTGGGAAGGCTCCCCTTTTCTAAGACTGCAGGCAGACCCTCCAGTCTCCAGACCCTGCCCCCACACCCATTTGCCCAAGACCCCAGCCACTTCCTGAGACTCAGAGACCAGCCCGCAGCTCCCATCCTGCCCCAGGACTCCCATCTGGACCAGAGAGCCCCCAGCTACCATTTGCCCCAGAAGTCCCATCTGGACCAGAGCTTCCATCAAGTCCCGGAAATCCCATCTGCACAAGAGGAGCTCCCATCTGGACAAGATAAGGAGACCCCAGGGACTTCCTGAAACTCAGAGTCCAGCCCCCCAGCTCCTATCTGGCCAGCACTCTCATCTGGACCAGAGCTCCCATCAGGCCTAGAGCTTCCATCTGGACCAGAGAGAGGCTGCCTAAATCTGTCAGCTCTGCCTGGACCAAGTACACTGATAAAACCAAGAATGAACCCAAGAGGAGATGGGCAGACGTCAAGGCAGAAGTACATACAACAAAATAAAGAGCAATACAGCATCACCAGAATCTAGCCCTTCTCTAACAGCTAGACCTGAACATCATGGAATGGAAGAAGAAGAAGAAAACAGCCTTATAAGTAACATCATGAAGAGGCTGGAGCCTTATCTAGAGGAAATCAAAAATAAATGGGAAGAATGCTATTAAAAAAAAAAAAAAAACTAGAGGAAAGGACAATTAAAGCAGAAGAAAACAATAAGTCCTTGAAAGAAAATCATGAAAAAGAAAGGGAAGCTGTCTAAGACATGAAGAGGGAAATAGAAAAAATGAAGAAGACACTAGCAGAAGGAATGCTGGAAATAGAAAAACTGAGTAAACAAACAGGAACTTCAGAGGCAAGTATAACCAACAGAATGCAAGAGATGGAAGAGAGGATCTCTGGTGTTGAAGATACGTTAGAAGAAATAAATTCATCAGACAAAGAAAACACTAAAACCAACAAAGTCATGACCCAAAATGTCCAAGAAATTTGGGACACCATGAAAAGACCAAACCTACAAATAATAGGATAGAGGAAGGAGAAGAATACCAACTCAAAGGCACAGAAAATATATTTAACAAGATAATAGAAGAACATTCCCACCTTAAAGAAAGAAATGCCTATGAAGATACAAGAAGCCTATAGAACACCAAAGAGACTAGACCCCCAAAAAAGTCCCCTCACCACATAATAATTAAACAACTAAACATACAGAATAAAGAAAGAATGTTAAGGGCAGCAAAGGAAAAAGACCAAGTGATTTATAAAGGCAAACCCATCAGAATAACACCCAATTTCTCAATGGAGACTTTGAAAGCCAGAAGGACCTGGTCAGATATAATACAGACACTAAGAGAACATGGATGCAAGCCTAGACTAACATACCCAGCAAAACTTTCAATCATCATAGATGGAGTGAACAAGAATTTCCAAGACAAAACCAGATTTAAATAATACTTATCCACAAACCCAGCCCTACAGAAAGCACTAGAAGGAAAATTCCAACCTAAGGAAGGCAGATACACCCATGAAAACACAGGCAATAAACCCCAAAGAAGAGAAGTACACACACACTTCCACCAAAAAATAAAAATCATAACAGGTACGAACAATCACTGGTCATTAATATCCCTTAATATCAATGGACTTAATTCACCTATAAAAAGACACAGACTAACAGAATGGATACAAAAACAGGACCCATCATCCTGCTGTATACAAGAAACACATCACAAATTCAAAGACAGACACCTCCTAAGAATAAAAGGCTGAGAAAAGACTTTCCAATCAAATGGTCTTAAGAAGCAAGCTGGTGTAGCCATCTTAAATAGCCAGCAAAATAGACTTCAAACTAAAATCAATCAAAAGAGATGATGAAGGACATTACATACACATCACAGGAAAGATCCACCAAGATGAAATCTCAATTCTGAACATTTATGCCCCAAACACAAGGGCACACACATAGGTAAAAGCAACATTATTAAAGCTTAAATCACATATAAAACCCCACACATTAATAGTGGGAGACTTAAACACCCCACTTTCACCTCTGGACAGATCAGCCAAATTGAAACTTAACAGAGACATAATGGTCTTAACTGATGTTATGTCTCAAATGGACTTAATTGATATCTACAGAACATTCCAACCAAACAAAAAAGAATATACCTTCTTCTCAGCACCCCATGGAACCTTCTCTAAAATCGACCACATACTTGGCCACAAAGCAAATCTCAACAGACACAAAACAATTGGAATAACCTCCTGTGTTTTATTGGACCACCATGGTTTAAAGTTAGATTTCAACAACAACAACAACAAAAAAAACAACTACAGAAATCCTACAATCTCATGGAAACTGAATAATGCTCAACTGAATCACCAATGGGTTAAGGAAGAAATAAAGAAATTAAAGACTTCCTAGAGATCAATGAAAATGAATACACCACATACCCAAACTTATGGGACACTATGAAAGCAGTGTTAAGAGGGAAATTCATAGCACTAAATGCCCACATTTAAAGAAGCTGGAGAAATCTCATGCTAGTGACTTCACAGCACACCTGAAAGCCCTTGAACAGGTAGAAGCAAAGTCTCCCAGGAAGAACAGATGCCAAGAAATTATAAAATTGAGAGCTGAAATCAATAAAATAGAAATAAAGAGAACAATACAAAGGATTAATGAAACAAAGAGTTGGTTCTTTGACAAGATCAACAAGATAGACAAGCCCTTATCCAAACTAACCAAAAGACAGAGAGTGAGCATCCAAATTAACACAATCAGAAATGAAAAGGGGGACATAACAACAGACAGTGAGGAAATCCAGAGAATCATCAGGTTATACATCAAAATCTTCTACTTTACAAAACTGGAAAATCTAAAAGAAATGGATAATTTTCTTGATAAGTACCACATACCTAAGTTAAATCAAGACCAGATAAACCATTTAAATAGTCCAATAACCCCTAAGGAAATAGAATCAGTCAATGAAATTCTTCCAACAATAAAAGCCCTGGACCAGATGGTTTCACTGCAGAATTCTACCAGATCTTCAAAGAAGACTTAATACCAATATTCTTTAAATTGTTCCACACAATAGAAGCAGAAGGTATATTACCAAACTCCTTCTATGAGGCTACAATTACTCTGATTCCTAAACCAAACAAAGATGCAACAAAGAAAAAGAACTACAGACCAATCTCCCTCATGAACATTGATGCAAAAATACCCAATAATATACTGGCAAACAGATTCCAAGAACACATCAAAATTATCCACTATGATCAAGTAGGCTTCATCCCAGGGATGCAAGAGTGGTTCAACATACAAAAGTCCATCAATGTAATACACCATATAAACAAACTCAAAGAAAAAAACCCACATGATCATCTCACTAGATGCAGAAAAGGCATTTGACAAAATCTAACACCCCTGCATGATAAAGCTTTTGGAGCTATCAGGAATACAGGGAACATACCTAAACCTAATAAAAGCAATCTACAGCAAGCCAACAGACAACATCAAATTAAATGGAGAGAAACTCAAAGCAATACCACTAAAATCAGGAACAAGGGAAGGCTTTTCCCTTTCCCCCTACTTATTCAATAAGTACTTGAAGTTCTAGCCAGAGCTATAAGACAACATAAGGAGATTAAGGGGATGCAAATTAGAAAGGAAGAAGTCAAGCTTTCCCTATTTGCAGATGACATGATAATATACATGAGTGACCCCCAAAATTCAACTAAGGAACTGGTACAGCTAATAAAAACCTTCTGCAACATAGCAGGATACAAGTTCAACTCAAAAAAATCAGTAGCCCTCCTATATACAATAGACAAACAGGCTGAGAAGGAAATCAGAGATACATCACCCTTTACAATAGCCACAAATGATATAAAATACCTTGGCGTTACTCTAACTAAGCATGTGAAGGACCTATATGACAAGAACTTTAAGTCTCTGAAAAAAAGAAACTGAAGAAGATGTCATAAAATGGAAAGATCTTCCATGCTCATGGATAGGCAGGATTAACATAGTAAAAATGGCGATCTTACCAAAAGCAATCTATGGATTCAATGCAATCCCCATCAAATTACCAACACAATTCTTCACAGATCTGGAAAGAATAATACTCAACTTCATATGAAAAAACAAAAAACACAGGATAGCCAAAAGAATCCTGTGCAATAAAACAATCTCTGGAGGTATCACGATCCCTGACCTCAAGCTCTACTATAGAGCTACTATAATAAAAACAGCTTGGTACTGGCATAAAAACTGACATGTGGACCAATGGAATCAAATTGAAGACCCTGACATTAAGCAGCACACCTATGAACATATAATTTTTGACAAAGAAGCCAAAAATTGTACAATGGAAAAAAGAAAGCATCTTCAACAAATGGTGCTGGCATAACTGGATGTCCATGTGTAGAAGGCTGCAAATAGTACCATATCTGTCATCATGCACAAAACTTAAGTCCAAGTGGATCAAAGACCTCAACATAAATCCAGTAACTCTGAACCTGATAAAAGAGAAAGGAGGAAGTAGTCTTGAATGCATTGGCACTGGAGATAATTTTCTACATATAACACCAGTATCACAGACACTGAGAGAAACAATTAATCAATGGGACCTGTTGAAACTGAGAAGCTTTTGTAGAGCAAAGGACATGGTCAACAAGACAAAGCGACAGCCTATAGAATGGGAAAAGGTCTTCACCAACCCCACATCTGACAGAGGGCTGATATCCAGAATATATAAAGAACTCAAGAAATTAGATATCAAAATGCCCAACAGTCCAATTAAGAAATGGGCTATAGAACTAAACAGAGAATTCTCCACAGAGGAAGTTCTAATGGCTGAAAGACATTTAAGGAATTGCTCAACATCCCTAATTATCTGGGAAAGGCAAATCAAAATGACTCTGAGATACCACCTTACACCTGTCAGAATGGCTAAGATCAAAAACACAGAAGACCGCTTATGCTGGAGAGGATGTGGAACTAGGGGAACTCTCCTCCACTGCTGGTGGGAATGCAATCTTGTACAGCCACTTTGGAAATCAATATGGTGCTTACTTAGAAAATTGGGAATTCATCTCCCCCAAGACCCAGCTGTAGCACTCTTGGGCATATACCCAAGGAATGCTCAATCATACCACAAGGGCATTTGCTCAGCTATGTTCATATCAGCATTGTTGGTAATAGCCAGAACCTGGAAACAACCTAGATGGCCTTCAATTGAAGAATTGATAAAGAAAATATGGTACATATACACAATGGAGTACTACTCAACAGAAACAATGACATCATGAGTTTTGCATGCAAATGGATGGATCTAGAAAAAAATCATCCTGAGTGAGGTAACCCAGACTCAGAAGGACAAACATGGTATGTACTCACTCATAGGAGGATACTAGATGTAAAACAACAATGACTAGACTGCTACACAACTCCTGGGTGGCTTCCTAGAAAACAGGACCCTAGGAAAGACACAGGGATCACCCAATGACAGAGAAATGGATGAGATCTACATGAACAACCTGGACGACAGTAGGAGTAATGAAGGCCAAGATTTGAGGGAAAGAAAGCTTAGGGGAGCAGGAGATCCCAGCTGGATCAAGAACAGAAAGGGAGAACAAGGAATAACACACCATGACAAATGAAGACCACATGAGAACAGGAATAGGCAGAGTGCTGAAGAGGTCCCCAGAAATCCACAATGATACATCCTCTGTACATTGCTGGCAATGCTCGAGAGAAAGCCTGATCTGAGTGACCTAGTCTAGTGATCAGATGGCCAAACATCCTAACAGTCATGCTGGAACTCTCATCTAATAATTGACAGAAGTGGATGCTGAGATCCCCAGCCAGGCCCCAGGTGGAGCTCCAGGTGTCCAACTGTGGAGAAAGAGGAGGGACTGTAAGAGTGTGAATTGTTGAGACCAAGATTGTAAAAAACACAGGGACAAATAGCCAAACTAATGGAAGCACATGAATTATGAACCAAAGGCTGTGGAGCCCCCAGCTGGATCAGGCCCTCTGGATAAGTGAGACAATTGAATAGCTGAAACTGCTTGGGAGGCATCCAGGCTGTGCAACCCGGACCTGTCCTTAGTGCATGAGCTGGCTGTTTGGAACCTTGGTTTTACACAGGGATACTTTGCTCAGCCTGGAAGGAGGGGACTGGACCTGCCTGTACTGAATCCACCAGGTTTAAATGAATCCCCAGGGGAATCTTGGCCCTGGAGGAGATGGGAATGGAGGGGAGAGATGAGGGGAAGGTGGGGGTGGGGGCGGGAGGGGGAAGGACAGAGGAACCCATGGCTGATATGTAAAATTAAAACACAAATATAATAATAAAAAAAGAAAAAAAAGAAATCCCATCATAATGATTCATCTCCATTTTTACTATTAATTATTGAGAACTTGAACTGCTTTCTATTTTTAGATCAGATTAATTAGCAACTGTCTGTACATTTCATTATTGGCCAAGGTTGCACTCTAGTTAATTTGTGTGTTTATGTCAGAATAACATAATTTGCAGCAGACTACAGTCCGACCTGTGGGTATTCATGGTGATATTGCACCATGATTGCCATAGTAGTTGTACATCTGAGTTTGATATTGATTATAAAACACATACACACACACACACACACCACATGCATACACACACAAGCCCTCTCATTTTGTCTCTAGTCCATCTTGCTTCTAGTCTCCTCCACACCCAACAGTTCACAAATGCATTTTCTCAATATTACATTGCCCACCTTTTAAATATTCCCATGAGGAGCAATTAAGAGTGTCTTTCATAAAACGTTTGTTGCAGTCTTCCCACATCTGTCACCTGGGTAGAGTCCTTACTTCTTGCTGTTTCTCTGTGTTCTGCTTATTACTTCCTCCAAGAATGACTTAACAACTTTGCTTTTATGAATTTAATGTCCTGATTGATTAGTCCAGCTGTTTGACTCTACGGGTTCCTAAATCCTCTTTTAATTGCACCAATGATTAAAGCACATCCCCTGCACTGATAACTCCCCACCCATGTGCGCATACCATTGTAGAGGAGATGTGTGGAGAGACAGTTGCAAACAGTTTATCCTGAAATGTCAGAAAGTTTGATTTGCTTTTCTTTGTCATCACCTTCAAAACAAAAGATGATTTGAAGAAAACTTCAATAGAATTAGAGGGATTATAAAATAATATTTCCATATTATGGAAAACAATTTGACATGCTACAAGAACCTACAATTGTTTTTTGAACATCACTCAAGGCTGCCATTATACACCAACAAAATAACTGGAAATGTAAAGACCCATGACTAAAGATATTCTTTGATACACTGTCACAACAATCAGGATATTCTGATTAGAAAAAAAGTTAATTGCGCATGGTGGCTTATGTTTTTAATCCCAGCACATGGAGGTAGAGGAAGAAAGACATCAATGAGCTTTTCACAAGCCTGGTGTCTATTGGGAGTTCCTGAACAGCCAGGACTATGTACAGAGACCCTCAAAATAGAAGCAGTGTTACCATCAGTTGATGGAAGAAGCCTCTCTGATGATATTTGGGCTAGGCACCAATCAATGAGTATAGAAGAATATCTTTAGTCATCATTACATTGACATTTTTTCCCCAGTTGTGTTTGGTTCTGTCCTAGGTCTGTGGGTCATCCAGCCTTCAGGTCCTGTTGCTTTAAGCAATGTCAAGGGTGGGCATTTTTCTCCTGGCATGGGGTTTAGGCTAGACCAGTCATTGGCTGGCCACTCCCCCTCCCTCAATCTCTAGGCTACCCTTACCCCAGCACTTCCCATAGGCAGAACAGATTATAGATTGGAGGTTATGGGGCTCAGTTGGTGTAACAATACTTCTATTTGACGTTTTGCCTGGTCATAAGAGATCGTCAGTTCAATATATGTATCCATCATTGCTAGGAGTTTTAGCTTGGGTCATCCTTGTAGATTCTTGGGAGATTCCCTTGTGGCAGGTTTAATCTGACCCCAAATGCACCCCTTTCCAGACATCTCTTTCAGTACTCTCCCCATCCATACCCCCACCTGATTAATCATGTACCCATCCCTACCCCTCTACCTGTCAGCATTCCACTCATGTAATCTCTTCTATTTCCCCTTCCCAGTGAAATCTTGGACTCCTCCCTCTAACACTTCTGGTTACCTGGGTCTGTGGATTGTAGCATAGTTATTCTTTATTTTATAGCCAATAATCACTTATGAGTGAGTACATATCATGTTTTGCTTTCTAGGTCTGTGTTACCTCACTCAGGATGATTTTTTCTAGTCCCATACATGTCCCTTCAAATTTCATTATGTCACTGTTTTTATCAGCTGAGTAATATCCATTGTATAAATAAACCACATTTTCTTTATTCATTCCTCTGGTTGACATACATCTAATTGTTTCCAGGTTCTGGCTATTACAAATAAAGCTGCTAAGCACATAGTTGAACAAGTGTCTTTGTAGTATGATTGGCATCCTTTTGGTATATATATGCCTGAGAGTGGTATAACTGGGCTTTGTGGTAGAGTGATTGCCAGTTTGCTGAGAAACCACCATATTTATTTTAAAAGTAGCCAAACATTAGGCAAACCTTTGAGAATCCTGCAGAAGATGGGGCAAAAGGATTATCAGAGCCAGAGGATTCAAGGACACCACAAGAAAACCCCCAGAATCAACTAACCTGGCTCATAGGGGCTCAAAGAGACTGAACTAATAACCAGGAAGCTGACCTAGGCCCTCTACACATACGTGATAGTTGGATAGCTTGGTTTTCTTGCATGACTTCTAACCATGGGATTAGGGGCTGTCTCTGACTCCTTTGCTGGCTTTTGGGACCCGACTCCTCACACTGGGTCGCCATGCTCAGCCTGCATACATGGGAGGTACTTAGCCTTACTGCAACTTGGTATGCCATGTTTTGTTGATTTTCATGGGATGCCTGCCATTTCCTGAACAGAAAGGGGGAGTGGACTGAGGGGAGGAAGTGAAGGGGTGAGAGGAAGGACTGAGAGGAGAGGAAGGAGGAGAAACTGTGGCCAGGGTATAAAATTTTAAAAAAATGCAAGAAAACATGGGGTGCTGTAGATATGGCTCTGTAAGCTGTGAATGTGTTGCTCTGATTGGTTAATAAATAAAGAGCTGATTGGCCAGTAGCCAGGCAGGACATATAGGCAGGACAAGCAGAAAGGAGGATTCTGGGAACAGGAAGAGTGAGTCAGGAGACACTGCCAGCTGCTGTTGTGAGAAAGAAGATGTAAAGATACAAGTAAGCCAAGAGCCACATGGCAAGGTATAGATTTATAGAAATGGGTTAATTTAACATGTAAAATCTAGCTAGCAAAAAGCCTGAGGCATTAGGCCATATAGTTTTAATTAATATAAGCCTCTGTGTGTTTATTTGGATCTGAGCAGCTGCAGGCTCAGGCAGGACTGGAGAATACTCCAGCTACACATCTGTTTTAAAAAGTTCAGTTGTTCTAATAGTCTAAACAAGCAAAGTAAGAGTAACATTTGCACCCAAAGCTGGTATGAGCCAAAATAATCATGACTTACTTTTCCATTTTATACACCATTGGTAATCCTACATGAGAGACAGCTGCTTCTCAGGATTCTTCCCTCTAAATAAAACAGTTGCATTAAGGGCTGGAGTTGTAACTCAGTTAATAGTGTCCTTTCCCAGCATATATAGCCCTGGGGGCCAATATCTAGCACTGCTTAAGCCAAGCATGGTGGCACACACATAGAATTTTAGCACTCTGGATAATCAGAAGTTCAAGATCATCCTGTGAATTCATTCTTAAGAAAAACAACAGTAAAAAGTGTCCAGAAACAGTGTCAAATTGTTTTCTAAGTATCCTGTTTATGTCCATAGACCAACACTGCCCTTTGCCTTCATGAGAGTACCCTATCTGCAGTGAACAGCATTGTTCAAAGTGCTGAGAATAAGTGACAGTCAATGGCTCAGTCTTAAAGAAGTCAAAGGCCAGGCGGTGGTGGTGCACGCCTTTAATCCCAGCACTGGGGAGGCAGAGCCAGGTGGATCTCTGTGAGTTTGAGGCCAGCCTGGACTACCAAGTGAGTTCCAGGAAAAGGTGCAAAGCTACCTTTCTTGAAAAATAGAAACAAAAACAAAACAAAACAAAAACAAAAACAAAAAAAAGAAGAAGAAGAAGTCAGATATTTCATTCCCTCTAGGCTATGATACCACTTTGGGAGAATAGAAATAAAGAATTCAAGAGCTTGAAAACCAAGGGAAGGGTTGGGAAATGCCATCTTCTGGGCATGTAAAACTATTTCAAACAATGACCTCACATCAGCTGCAAAGTGGCCCTGTCACCCATTTGTTGTGAATGGGAGAGGAGCACCCAGGACCCTGGCCCTCCTGCTGAACCACTGGCTACTGGGAGAGGAAGAGTCATTATCTTCATGGTGAACCCACTGTGTGCCCACCAATCTCCAATGGGCAGTTCCAAATCCAGGGCCACAAAGAGGACTGTGCATGACAAATCCAAACCAAAAGCAAAGGCATGAATGTGGGGAAGAGATCCAAGGGTGCTGCCAGGGTGGAGGGAGATGAGCAAGGGCAGGACATGAGAGTTTTTGGAAAGCACTATGTACTATATGTACATAGAACTTTCAAAAACAGATTTAATTAATGATTTAAAAAGTCAGTGAAAACAAATTCTTGCCTGTTTCTTTTTCACAGGCTGACTTTGATTTTAACCTACTTCCAAGTGGAGAATGACTTGAAACATTTGATAAACTCAGAACTGTTTGGAAGTTGGTGAATATTGAAGCTATAAAATTCCTAGAATATTCAGCAGGGGTGTAACTAAGGATTCTCATGGGAATTATTGTGCTATTTGCTACCTGAAGTTTGAGACTCGAGAACCTGACAATCATCACACATGCCTAAGTTAGTAAACCATGGCTGTAACAACGTAGGGAACCATCTTCAGTGCCCTTCTAGGACAAACACGTTGATGGATAACTAACAGACAAATCTAACTGCATTAAGTCTTAAGGGAAGAGACAATCCCATCTTTGCTCTTACCAAAGGCCCTCTGCTCTCATATTCTTTTGTCATGTTCCCATGGTGATACAATTCAGAGATTTTTTTTTTGAAGCAGGGTCCCTCTGTGTAACCCTGACTGGCTTAGAATTTACTGTATAGCCCAGCCTGGCCTTGAACTCACAGAGGTCTGGTAGCCTCTAGCTCCCTTGCGCTGGAATTAAAGGCATGTCAGTATGTCCATGTAGCTCTCATTATTTCTGCCAGTAATCAAAGTCCCACACTTCTCATTGTTAATTTTATAAGCTGTTGATTTGAGGAAGAAGTTCAGCCTCCATGTTCCTCAGGCTTGCTAATATCTAACTAGCTCCCTCTTTAGAGACACAGTGACCTAGAAGAAAAAGAAATCCTATGGACTTCAGTAGGCAAAATCACCCATGTTGTTAGTTTGCTTGAAACCATACCTAAGAAATTTAAGTGTAAAAATATAGTGACTGAAAGCCACCTACAAAAGAAATGTTTGCAGGGAATAAAACCATCATAAGGACTCTGTGCAGGTAACCTTTTCAAACTAACTAATATCAACCATTAAATATGTCTCATTCATTTCAGCAATGAAATTATTCAGAATAAACTACAGTACTCATCTTCAGTATTTTCAGTAATTAAACAATTTTAACTCCTCCATAATAATAGTTTCTTCTTCTGCCACTTTATTAATTAAAAACAGAAACAATTATATTTTTAGACATGTTTCATAAGGTAGTCAGTAAATATCAACTGTTGACATGTTAACATCTGCTTCAGATGGACACTTTCTCAAGAAGGGTTAACTGTTTTCTAGCTTCCTTCAACTTGTGACTATATTTCTTTATAATTCATTTAAATATCAAAATCATCCATTTACTCCTATTTAGACTTGGTGATGTTTGCAACATTTTTATTTGTGCATATGTATTTATAATCACACATGTCTATACTTTTACACATGTTGCTTGTTTATGACCATGTTTAATTTCAGCACATGTAAGAATGCATCACCATTATTTAATCTATCTTATTTCAATGCAGATACTATGCATTGTTCTGTTGGACTATGGAAAGAAAGTTACTGTGCTTGTGGTCTACAGCCAGCAATGAACAGCTCTTGGAAGCTGTAAAAATGGGTCACTGCTGGTTGCTATCTCCATGTGGTTTAATTCAAATAGTAATCATAGCACTGATCATAAACCTGCCATGTTTAGGACAAATCTGCAGACAATCTGAGATACAATTAAAAACTATTTTTAAAAGGAATGATGGCTGTAGTAACGTGTTCAAAAAGTTAAAAACTGGACCATGTTGAAGTGCGTCCTTGGGAAATATTGAGCACTGATATAGTAGTTCATTTAGAACAGACACTGTGCTGTCATCCAAGGGAACCACTCATCACTCATGGCTCTCAAACACATGATTAAGCCTGTCCAAACTGATGTGCCACTCTTTAAATTATATACCAGATTCCAAACAGTTATTACTAAGGATATAAAATAGTCCATTGTTAACTTATATACTTACTTTATGTTGAAATGGTATTTAGAATACACTAATTTAAATAAAATGTAATAAAACTAATATCCCTACTTGTATTTATAGTTTATGGTGTTAATATTAAAAATTTGAAATTATGAGTTTCAGCTTATATGTCCATTATACAGCATGGAGCTGAAGTGTGAATAAAGTGTGCATCTCTAAGATAGAGCGAAGACTAGAAACACCTTTTCTTCCACATGGATTCTGTTGGAAAGCATAAATATGAGAATAAATCCTTATATGCCAATTAAAAAATTTAGAAAACTGATTCATTGTCCTTTCTATAAAAAAAAATGAAATTTCCTCAAACATTTCAAATATTCATTTAAAGTAAAATTTCCAAGGCTGACAAATTGGGAAAGGAAAAACAAAATGGAAATGCCATTGGGAAAAGGAAAGCAGCCTGCAATTAATACATTATTGAGTAAGTGGGAGGAAACAACATGCATTTTTAAAGTTAGTTTTGATAAAATACATTTGATTCTGTGCTCTTTGGAGGCTCCATCTGCATGTAATTTCAGATGGAACCTCCCCCTTCTGTCTCTGGCTCCATGGCTAATGAGGAAATGGAATGTGTTTTGGTCCAAGTAGCCTTGCTGGAGTTTAACAGTATCGATCTCCTCATGACCCACTCTTCATTTTAATGTACTGAGAGACAGGTGATCTTACTGGATGAGGCATAACGTGGAGGTCCTGACCACATGCATGTATCCAGCATTCCAGGATATTGTGCTAGAGAGCAGGATGCCTATCAGATTCTCTGGCTCATTTCTAAGGTGAATAAAAGGAGTGTAATCATAAATTCTCTGTTTATGTTCATAAAGAGATAAATTTTATTTTCAGCTCTCTGAATGCTTTTGACTATTTTCTAATAAACAGGAAATTTTATTCTATAAGTCCTTTCCTTTGAGATATTTGAAAGAGCATTTTAAAAATAAAAAAATATATATCTCATTACTACCCTGGGATTTTAACACAAAAACTTGGATTATTGTCAAGTGATATATTATCCATGTTGAGGAAGACAACTTTTACAACTATAAAAATATGTGTAAAAGAATGATGATCTATATGACATCATTTAAAGGCTCATTTTGTCTTAGGAAGAAGATATTTATTAAATACCAATATCTCATATGAGTATACTATGCATTAGAGATACAAATAAATGTGGCCATTGTCTTCAAGAAGCTAAAATATGGTGGATGAACCAAAAGAGAGATTTATAAAATTGTATGCCAGCAACAGTTACACATACAGAAAGGGAAGATGCTGTTTCACATGGTGTAGTTTACTTTATAGCAGTACCAACTGCCTAATATTTTAAATTGACTACCTGGAACTCATCTTAAACTAACAATAAGAACAGACCTATTATTTAAAGGGATAAATCATTTACCATAAGCTTCCATCTAAAAATAGATTTGAAAGAGACCAAGAACATTGAAATCAAGATAAATTTGTGTGTGTGTGTGTGTGTGTGTGTGTGTATGTGTGTGTGTGTGAATTCCCTTACATGTAGCCACACAAAATTACAACCATTCTACAAAGTGGTCCTTTCTTCAAAATCAAGCAACAAAACTTATAATATTTATTATTTGGAAATCTTTTAGAAGTCCTTATCAGTTTTCTGGGGCTTCCCTAACAAATATAGAGTGAGTGTTAAGTAAATTAAAATTTTTAGTGTGTTAATTCCTTGTATTATTTCTGAGATACAGTATATGACTAAAGAGGAGGAAACAAAGTTGATTTTAAATCATGGGAATTTGGCAAAGATGAGTACACTGCATCTCAGGTTCAGAAGCAGAGTGAGGGGAAATTTGGCTGCTATGTTGGCTTCCTCCTTCTCACTCAGTCAGGGTGGGTCTTCCCACCGCAATGGAAAGAGTCTAGAAAACTTTCCACAGTCATGCCCAGATCCTTGTCTCCAAGGCTTCTCTATCCTGTCAAGTGGTTAGTCAATATAGATCACCACACCCAGTTTTGAAGGTTGGAAGTTCAAGACATTGATAGCAATGGTTTCTTCTGTGGCTGTTCTTAGATTGCAGGGTTTCTCTTTTTCCTGAACATTTACATGGTCTTCTTCTTCATTTCTGTCTTTGTCTTCATAGCTTCCAGTTGTGAGGACAAAGGCACAGTAGAGTAGGATTTATAGACATGGTATTGTTCCCTAATTACAGTCTTGAAGGTGTAATTGCAATAAACCTGTTCAGTTTATAAAAGGAATAACATAACTCAGTGCATATCTAAACATGTACATTAGTTTAAAATTGAATTTCAACCTTATATTCATAGCTAGTGTAAGTAAAACAATTAAGAATAGTAGCTAAAAACTTGTCAGAATATACTCATTTCTAAACCCATTGGGCATTGTGAGCTATTTCTTGAGAGAATCCCATTTTAAACAGTTTCTAATAAGAAAGATGACAATAAAAAGTAAGAGGCCTTATAGAAACACAGTAGCATGAAAATTAACAAAGGAGGGTATATAAAGAAGAAAATAAGAAAGAACAAGATGTTATAAATGGGCTTCTTTGTAAAATGAGATTAAACCAGAAAATCAGACAGAGAGATGAGAGCAACAGAGATATTGCATAAGACAGGGCTCCTGGAGCATTAAACACCTAAGTCAGGAGGAGGAAAGGCCTGAATTAAGTGATCCAGGGTTGGAAGGAAGAGATCACAAATGGAAGCAGTGCAAGGAGCTGACTGTTCAGCTCTGTCTGGTGATGCCATATATAAGAAACAACTGACTTTGGAGCAAAGGCTTGGGAGATGCCCAAAATATTAGCTATACACTATTGCCAACTGTGCAATTCAGTAGTATGTAGCCATTACTTGTGTTGAATTCAAAAACATCTCTAAGATTCAATAATCTATTCTTGATCACACATCAAGAAAAATTAACATCTATACTTAAGTGCTGGTGGTTCACACAAAGCCCATACACTTTGAAAGTGTAGTTTTGAACTTTCAAGGTTGTAGCAGGTTAGTTTCAAGTCTTTCCAGGAGAGATAGGTAAGTTTAAAAAAAATGGGATCTTCAAATCTGAAATAATACAGGGTTCTTGAAGTAATATGTGTTTAGCATTTATATATTCCTTAGATTGTTAGGAGTTGAAAAATGTGAACATCTTAAAAGTATGGAGATGGATGCACAGTGCAGTCAGACATGCCAACAGGATCCTGCAGACCCTGTCACAATAAGATGCAGGCCCAGAAGGGGACTCCACAGCCTGTTTATCCTTGTATTACTTCCACTGTGAATCTCAATTTAAACACTAAATCCTCAGTTCTCTGCCAAATGCTAGTCTACTGAGACATGGTAGGGTTGGGAGAAGAAAAGACCTGCTAAATGTTGTTGCAGTGTAGTTAGAGTTTTCCTGCCTGGCCCACAGTCAGGACAAATCTCTCTTACCCGCCAGTCCCACAGTCGCTCAGACCCAACCAAGAAAGCACACAGAAACTTACATTATTGAGAAACTGTATGGCCGTGGCAGGCTTCTTGTTATCTGTTTCTTCTATCTTAAATAAACCCATTTCTGTTAGTCTATACTTTGCCACATGGCTTGTGGCTTACCAGTGTCTTTACATGTTGCTTCTCATGGCGGCGGCTGGCGGTGTCTCCCCACAGCCTCTACTTCCCAGAATCCTCTTCTGTCTTGTCCCACCTATACTTACTGCCTGGCCACTGGCCAATTAGCATTTTATTTGTACAGAGCGATATCCACAGCATTGCAGCTTCAAGGTGTATTAGAGGGTTGAGACACTATTAACTACAATATTCCCCTCTCTACCAGTTCACTTGGAATATTTGTTCAGTTCATATATTTATTTCCTGGAGGCTATGCAATAGCCTGAATTTTTGCTTATTCTCAAGATTCATGTGTTGATGGGCCTGGAAGATGCTGCCATGGGTAAGAGAATTTGATGTGAAAGCCAGTGAACTTGAGTTCAAATCCTTAGGACCCATGTAAGCCCAAGCCCAAGTCCAGCATATCTGTGTGTTTTGTGACTTCAGCATTGGTGGAGGGGTTGGGGTGCAGAGAAAGGCAAATCCAAAAGTTCAACAGCCAGCTAACTTACAAGAAACAGACAACCTTAGGTTCAGTGAGAAACTATCTCAAAACGAATGGTGGGGATTGATAAAGCAAGACAGCTGGAAAACTTCTCTAGTCTGCATGAGTATGAATGGACACATGCACTAGTACATATGTATGTGTATGCATCTCACCCACAAGATCCACATAGTTAATTCAATTCCCAATATGATCATATTTGGGGGAGAGACTCCTTGAGATATCATTAGGCTTCGATATGAAGCCCTCATTGGTGGAATAGGTGCTCCTATAAGAAGCCAGAAAGCTCATCCATATGGGGGTGCCAGAAGCCAGCTTTCTGTGTCTTAACATGTTGGGGTGACAAAGGTCCTTGTGCCCGCTGATCTTCAGAGAACCCAGGAATATTAATCACCCATGATTGTTCTTTTAAGAGGAAGGACATATAACCTGTTTTCACAGAAATATGGGAACTGAAAGTGACTTACAGCCTGGTGATCTGTATTGTCTGTTGGGCCAGGCCAAGTCAAGCTCCTAAAACCAGGGATGGTGTAGTATGAATTTAAATGACCCTTAGAGGCAGCGGCTCCCCAAGCTCCAACAACTAGAACTAGGGAGGGGCTAATAGGCCAAATGCCTTCTCCACTATCCATATGACTGACACCAGGTGAGAGCCTTCCCTAGACCCTGTAGCTTGTACAGGTAACCCATCTCAAGAATCCATCTTCTTGGGAGAAATGACATGTACTCTGAGTTAAGTTTCAATGTAATTATGTTTCCTTGTAGAACAGGGATTGTAGTGCACCAGGAAACTTTTTTTCCCAAATTATTTTGTGTTTTAAATATGCTGTCAGTGAACTGCTTTGCATCAGACTCTTTAGAAGTCTTGATTCAGGTTGATGAAGTCAATCTGAATAGAATTTTCATTCCCATCTCTTCATGGTTTGATTTTCTGTCTGACACCTCTTCACTAGAGGAGGCCCTTCACCCACATCCTAGTTTCAGAATTGTATTGTCAGAAGGGTGAGAACAAGTATTTTTTATTAAAGCCACTAAGTATATAGTCATTTACTATAGCAGCTCAAACAGACCAGGGCATGAAACAACGGCAAAGCATTAAAAATTGAAAAACTTAAAGAGTAAGCATGCATTGCTGCATTCTTACAGAGGTCAGAACTGCAAAATGAGGTGGTAGCCATGGCAATTGCTTCTAAGCAGTGTGAGAGAAGAGACCACACAGACTTCCTGGGTCAGTGCATGGCTATGCAGGAGTTCACAGGGCAGCTTGTCTGTGGGCATCCCTGTTCACAAAGTTTCCCCTTTAAAAATATTCCAGTTAGCCTGAGTCAGAGTCCATCCTGATGGTTCAGTTTATTATATCTGTAAGAAAACTAATGACAAAAAGGTCACATTCTGAGGAACTGAAGATGAAGATATTGACTTTTAACTTTTTATTTTTTAGAGGTATTTTCAGCAAAATGTGTAAACTCATCAACAGAAATCGTTTCATCTACATAGAGAATGATTAAGCTATTTTTATAAAAAAATTCATTTAGTATTATTAGTGTGTATATGTGTATGTGTGTGAGCCTGTGTGTGTGTGTATGTGTGTGTGTGTGTGTGTGTGTGTGTGTACACATGCATGCATGAATGCACACCAGAGCATTCTGGGGAGGTCAGAACATAACTGATGGGAGAGTCAATTCTCTTCTTCCACCAAAGGAGCCAGTGATCTAGGTCAGGTCACCAGGCTTGTGTTCCAGGGAGCACATCTTTTACCAGGGAGCCAATTTACTAGGTCTCACACAATTTCTCTCTCTCTCTCTTCTTTCTTCCTTCCTTTCTCTCCCCCCTTCCCTCCTGCCATGACTTTCTCTGTGCAGAAGACTCTTGCTATGCAGTCTTGATTCTGCCTGAAAATTGTTATGTAGACTGGGCTGTCTTTGCACTCATGGCCATATTCCTGCATCGGGTTCCTCAGTACAGGAATTATGGGCATCAGCTCTCTCTGCTCAGCTCAGCTAAATTTTTGAGAGTGTTTGTTAAGGATTATTTTATTCTCGATAGCTTCTGACAGAACATTGGTCAAGTCCTTCTGAGTCTTTATCAGAAGATCTTTCACTTTCCACCAGTATTGTTTGTATTGATACAGCTCTCTGAGATAATATGAGGCTCCTTGATCATGGTGGTCTCTAACTTGAGTCTCATTATAGTCTTTGTCATCCATAAATCGATGGATTTATTGATAAAACTCCTTGTCAATGGTATGAAGATATTTTTGTCATGCCTCTTAAAAATTCTTCCAAAAATCTACCTGAATCATGGGAGGTTCTATAATAGCAACACACAACTTACTATTTATCTCAAAAAAAATGGCTCAGATGGCTATAGAGACTGATGTGGGAATTTCAAAGTCTGTAGGACATGCCATTAATAAAGGGAGCCTGACATGGACTGTCTAGAGAAAAACCAGAGTGCCACAGACAAAAGTCATTCTTTGTCGAAGCTTCAGTTTTGCTTTTAAGGGTTTTTATCTGATTGAGTAAGACACTCTCCGATTATCTAGTTTCAAGAATAAGTTTCCTTTCTCTGTATAAACTAATTATTCTTTGATCCCCATTAGAAAACAATTAGAGCAGTATCTAGGTTAATGTTCAACAAAGGCACTGTAGCCATGCTCATGTGTGACCATAGCATCAGGGCTCTTTTGGCCTTAGATATTGAAGACTGTATGGGAAAGGATGAACAACCTGGAATAAGCACTGGGAATAACAGCAAAAAAAGTCCCAGTCAACATCTGCCTGTTAATAAAACAAAACAAAAACAAAACAACAACAACAACAAAAAAGTAGAAACACTATAAGCCAGAAACTTTAGATAAGAGCTGTTTACCTTAGCCTTATTGCCTCAATGGATATAGAACTCATATTTGTATTTTTCTGGTAAGTAACAGTCACCTTTTGCAGCCTGTTACCTGAGAAGATAGAGGAGCTAATGCTTTGTCAAAGAGTCAGTGAGAACAAAGAGCCCCCCTGCACTATGTCAAGAGAAATCAAGGGGATGCTGAAACCCCTCCAACAAGGCACTCAGAGGACACCCTCCTTTGTATCATGATAGATTATCGAAGGCCAGCAAGCTGGAAGGCCTCTCTTCTACAGGGGTGGTGTCTGTCAGGGGGAAAAGGCAACACTCCCTAACCAAGGGCATCCAGGAAGGTCTGGCAAGGAGCCTGAACTTTGACTTACACATAACACGAACAACATGACACCCTGCTTGCCTAAGTACCAGTGAAAGTCTACTTAAATAAGGCCCAAGGTCTTTTATTATTGTACTCACATAGTTCTGGGTCCTGCTCAGTCATTCATCATAAAAAAAAGTACACAACAAATCTCAATGTGCAGAGAAGAAAAGCAGCAGATGTGTTTTCTGTTGGAATTATATGATAAGTACTTTAGAGCTTCCATTATAAAACAAAATTTCCATCAAAATTAAAGTACTCATAAAAGTAGATGGAAATAGACTTTCCATCAAGTTAGAAGACATGACCATAAAGACAATGAGAAAATGCATTAAGAATAAAGTAACAACAACAAATATTTACAGGAAGGATGCCAGCACAACAAATGGAAAGATGAAACAATGAATTAACATGAAGATGTACCAACAGGAATTACCCAGCCTAAGCAAGACAAAAACAAAACAAACAAATAAAAAACCTAAGCTGCAAAACATGAGCAAGACATCATGGAAAGGTAGAATTTTAACAATGGATGTAACTTTCTGTTCTCAGAGTCTTCCGAAGGAGATACAAGCATGGCACAGAGAAGGTATTCAGGCAAGTAAGGGCAATCATCTGCCAAAACCCCAAAGACTAAAAATCCACCCTAAATCAGACAAAAATCTACAGATCCACTCTGCCACCCGAAAAATAAATCTGGCAAAACTTACTGATTCAACAGGCTGGAGGAATCTTAAATGATGCTAACACAGATCTGTATCAAGTAATCTAAGAACTAGAAACAGAAAACATCTGGGAAGGAAAAATGACCCCTCACCCATTGGGGATTGTTCACCCCAAATCAGAGGGCATGGAGGTGCAAACAGGGGGTAGGGAGGAGCACCACATTTCTTTTTGTGGTGCAGCATACTCTGAGGTATAGTTTTGTGTGTCTTCAGTCAAGGTGGCCCTTGGGGCCTGCTTGAATCACTATGCTCCTGTAATCAACCCCAGCACACTCATTGAATCACCAACTTGACTGCTTGGTTTGTCTTTTGTCATTCCTCCCCCCCCCCCTTTTTTTTTGTGGAGCTGAGGATCAAACCCAGGGCCTTGCACTTGCTAGGCAAGCGCTCTACCACTGAGCTAAATCCCTAAACACCCCCCCCACTTCTATTTAGATCAAATAGACATAGCTATGTACCTAGTCTGGAAAGTCATGCACCAGGATCTAGAGAAGAGTTTAGTTCAAGTTTACTTATTCAAGTTTATGTATGTGAGTGTTCTATGTGTACATATGTATGTGAGTGTTCTGTGTGTACATATGTATGTATCCTGAGTGCATGCCAGGTACTGAGAAGTTCAGGTGAGGGTGTCAGGTGTCAGAGTGTCAGAAATGCAATTACTGACAGCTGTGAACCACTAACTGGGTGCTGGGAACTGAACCTGGATTCTCTGCAAGACCAACAAGTTCTCTTCACCACTGTGCTATCTATCCATTTCCCAAATTGTCACTTGTAAGTACCTTACCTCTCACAATCTACAAAGTCATCTACTTAGCCAACTAAACATGTTTTAAATGATTACATTAGACAAATATCAGACTATCAATTTACACATCACAGATAGTAATCACCACACATTCTAATGACTGGACAGAATATCTAAAGCATACTGTCTTTAGTTTGTAAATCTGAAACTGTCTTTTCAAGGCACTCCTCACTTTTTGAGCATCTCCCAATGCTTCAAGAAAGGCCATTAAGTAGTGGAGAAACAAATGATAGCTTCCAGTAAATTCATTTTCATAGTTTTTTTTTTGTTTGTTTGTTTGGTTTTTTTTTTTTTTGTTTGTTTGTTTGTTTTTTAGTTTGAAGGAAAATTGCCTGGTTTATGCCTGACAAACAAGGAGTCCAGAAAGGATAAGAAGGAGGGTTAAGCTGTAGACTTGGGCATGCAGGCATGAGGATGCTGAAGGGCATTAATCTTTCAGTTGGACAAGTATAACAAAAGCCAAATTGACATTGTCAAGGAGGAAGTATCAGAAAATGAGGCAGAGGAGTAGGTGCAAGAAATAAGACTGATGGATGAAGAAAACTGCTTAAGTATATTTATGTGCTGTTTCACAGCCCAAATTAACAGTATGATATGTGAACTGTGAAGAATTTTGAAAGTAGCATAAAGGATATTTATACAGGTACCAACATATTTTTGCTCCACGTAAAATTTCTTTCGTTTTTCAAAAAAATGACTGAGTTTCTCAGGAAAAAAGAAAATAATAGTTGCACTTATTTCAGAAGACAAAATAATCCAGAAGCAGACTGAAGTTTTTCAAAGTATATTTTCCTGTATAAAAATACACACTTACTCTTAAAAATGAGTGAACTAAAGAACATATCATTTTAACTCATTTCCATAGGATTTTTCCCTTTTTATTAAAGTCATACCAACTTTAAGTTTTAAAGATATCTAAATTTGCTCGGTGGTGGCGGCACACACCTTTAATCCCAGCACTCAGGAGGCAGAGGCAGGCGGATCTCTGTGAGTTCGAGGCCAGCCTGATCTTCAAAGTGAGTTCCAGGAAAGGCGCAAAGCTACACAGAGAAACCCTGTCTTGAAAAAGAAAAAAAAATGTCTAAACTTGACAAGAGAATAAAAGTTATTTTCCAGAATTCTCATTTCTCCCTAAGTTTTCAGTTACAGTACAGCAGTCGTACATGTCCCTCAAGTACTGCTGGGTTCTCAGCTGTTGCAATGGACCTCTGTGCTCTAGGTATGGCCATGTGTCTTAAAATCAGAGTGGTTGTGATACCTCGAAAGGCCCTTTCAATTGTGCCTCTTAAACCTTCCCTCATAGAACAGAGGAGCTTCTCAGGTCCTCCCTGGGATCTGTGGGGTTGTGTCCATTCTAATGGAAGAATCTCACATAAACATTGATAAAGTCTTGTCTGTTCTGGGTTAACCTGCAATCATCTAAATGGCAGGCTCCAGAGGAAAGGAAGGTTCAGAACCCTGGTGTTTGCAAAACTTTCCCTGCTGTAGAGGGACACTAAGGACATGATACCGATCACATCAATCAGAAACAAGACTGACCACCAGACCAGAGCGACAAGCTGAAATAGTATGGACTCATTTTGCCCTCCCTATATAATCTGCTGGTGGAAGGTGAGCTGGAGGACAAATCTCTAGACAGTCTTCTGAGATTGTTGGATCTGTGAATAAAACACGGCCTACACATCCAATTTCCATATGTTGTCTATGTATCAGGGCATACTAAAGTTTTATAAAAATTATGTAGCTTTCAAGTAATAAAATTGTATTTTCTCCTTAATTTTAGAAAATGATATTTTAAGATATCATGATAATAGTATTACAAGGAGTTCTTATGAATAAGGGAAGCTTTCTGACTCTCCTATTACAACTTGACAGTCCTCATAGACACAGACTGTTTTTGCACACGGATGCAATCCTCAGGCTCCCAGAGCTTTACATTTAGTTCTTTGTAATTGATTTCACATTTCAAGTATGTTTCAATGTTAACCCAGTTCTTTCTGATTAAAAATTTAGTGGATCAATATATTTCATCTAGTTGATACTTCATGGTATCTTTTACCCTATCCATGCTTCTATTTAGAAATGACCTACTCAAAATGTGAGTGTGTATAATGACAATTAAAAACTATCTTGTTAATATTATGCAGCTAAACATTGAATATCTTAGAATAAACATTATATTTAGTCTTCAAATGCCCAGTGTTCTCTTGGAGAAGGTGAGTTGTATATCACATACTAGCTTTTCACAAAAGTGAAAATTTATGCTAGAAATTGGCAAACTTTTATACTCAAGAAAGATGCTATTTAGAAAAGAAGTTTCCCTAGAAATCAGCCCCACCCACTCATTTACATATTCTACATGAGAACCATTGTTATGCAACAGTGACAGGTAGGTACGTGGGACAAAAACACAGTGGCCCACAAAATTAGACTGCCATGACATAGTATATTGAACAGAGTTGCAGGCCAAAGCTCTTAACAATCTTTCAGATAAATCCCTCATACATTGTTTTGTGCTTTAAAGACTAAAAAGATTCATTTTAATGAATTGTCTACTGACCACACAAAAATCGGTTCTATGTGAGGCTTTCTTTGTACTTTTCTCCTTCCTTTTGTTTTAAGATTCACCCTATTACATGACTCTCAGGGCAGGAAAATGTAACACTGTCAGTCATCTGCTGGAAACTAACTATGCAATGCTTCCAGATAAATTTTAATTTCTTATCACGTTTACATATGAAACATGAAAAGACATTCTTATGACATCATAAAAGTTTCATTCACAAAACATACATAAGAAAGCTGTCAATCAATACTTGTCATAATATATGTTGATGTTTTATTCATAGCTTCGATGTGTCTAGATTTCTTTACATAAAATAGTTTCTTTTAATCCCCTAGTGGATAATTTAGATATTAATAGTGCTCTGTGTTTGTGTAGACATGGGTATCACAGTAAAAATCCACAGAAGCTTTTTTAAAATAAAACCAAAATATAATTCTTCTAACATTGTATTAAACTCAAAGGTTCTTGCTTTGGGTTCAAACTAGAACATAAATATCCTAGACCATTAACTTTACTTTGACTTACCTTCAACAAAATTGAAGTGTGATTTTGTGGTTGACTGCCTTTAAAAATACAAATAACCTACAGATTACTAGAATCACAACATGGCTTTGAGATTCCTTAAATCCAGGCTTCCTAAAGATCTAATGATATTTAACTCCAGGCATGTGTTCTTGGACCACCTCAAGTTTTTCTCATGGCCAGGCACCTACCTTTAGCTTCTAGTAAATGCACAACGAATGAATAACTAAAAAACTTTATACCTCCTCTGAACATGAATGAAAGCTATCTTTTCAAGTTTTTATTCTGGATAGGCAGTAAAAAATTCTCAATTCAGGTATAGGTATAAGAAGAATTAAAAGTAGCATCCAAAGATCTGCTTTACAGGGTAACAATTAAAAACAAGCAGCCAACTTGATATCTTGAACTCTAAGTTAGTTATTGATAGAGTAAAGACATCCACATTATTCCAAGGTTTAAACCTACAAATCATCACTACAGAGAAAGCCTTTCCAAACTTTACAGCAATGTTAGTCATTGTCACTGGATAGCAATACACTTTAGGAGGAAGTAATTGTCTGGGATGATCCCAAGGGGTTATTGGCATTGCTAAAAGTTTAACTTCAACGTGACCAGATATCTTGCTTGCAAGCTCAGCTTTACTTTGCACTAAAGAAGCCTGAGATCTCCAGGACTCTCTCTTCAGAGGGCATTAAAGAAACCTCTTCACTAAATGTTTTTGTCACACATTTAGCACACTTTAGTATCAACCTCAAAAGTTTCAAGATAGAAACCACAATGCAGTGATCACCATTAGTTCTAAGTGAACATGATAAGTAATTTACTTCCTTCGAGTGTGTGATGAAAAATAAATGAAACATGATTTCTTTTTCTTGAAGCTGAAGACAACTGTGATGTCTAAATCTTTACCAAATTGTTTACATGAATAGGGTTTTTCTCTTGTATGAGTTTGTCCTCATTTCTACACTTTGTTCATTTTCTATTGTACTTTTCCTTGTGATAGGTATTTTTCTGCTGTAATGTATAGAATGGTACACCTATAATCTAAATGGTCCACTGTTGACTTAAATATCAGGCTGTGTGTGATCATACTTTTCAAGTAAGGTTTTCTGTAAAATGGTATTGTTTTTTTGTTGCTGGCTTTATTTTTCACATTTTCACAAATTCCCTTAAGATATGTGCTTGTGATTCTGTTTGGCTTGGATGTTAGTAATGATTCAGGGATATATCTGAACTCATGATCCTCATGTATCCTCCTGAGTACAAGTCCAAAAGCAGATGATGTACTTCCATCATATATGCTTTTCTCAACAAAATTTAACAATGTTAAATGCTTAAATGTTAAAATGCTTAATGGAAGAGAATATAAGAAGTATTAAATACCCCATGTGTATATTCATGTGTGTATTTTCATTTATCTGATAAAGATGTAATAAAGTAGGATAACCAGCAATCCACCATGCACCTCAAAAAACAAAACAACCAAAAAAACCCTCTTTGTTTGAAGGTCTTTTTTTTTTTTTTGGTTTTTTGAGACAGGGTTTCTCTGTGTAGCTTTGTGCATTTCCTGGATCTTGCTCTGTAGCCCAGGCTGGCCTTGAAATCACAAATATCTGCCTGGCTCTGCCTCCCAGGTGCTGGGATTAAAGGCATGCGCCACCACTGCCCAGCTACTGAAGGTCTTTAAATGCTTGAGATCTGCAGGCCTCTCTTGAATAAACCAAGATTTTACCATAGGTTGCTATGGTGACCTGCTGTCCAGGGGAAGGGACAAGAAGCTGGGTGTCAGGGCTTTTCTGAGAAGGCAGAGCTCTACTACTCACACAGATGCACCTACTCCTCCTCCTCTACTTCAGTCTAAGGGAGACTGGGGATGAACGCCTCCATGTCCTCTTGATCACTGAGCCCTTAAAAGTTTTTGATGTATATCACTGTGCCATTTGGAAAGTCCTTTTCACTAGAGATGACCTCTAGGTTAGAACTGTACAATAATATGGATGGTTTTTTACTCCATTGATAACTAACTTGAATAGCATTTAAGGTATGCTGATACGAAATTGACTGCTCATTTCAAACTTTTATCCTTCAGCATTGACTTTTTAATCATGTTTTTTACCAATATGAAAATTCAACCCAAATCCAGAATAAAGAAATTTTAGTATCACAAGCTAAGTAGTATTTCATAAATTAATAGTTTTGAATATCTATGAAGTAATGAAACAGTGAAAAGTAATGTAGGGGATGAAAAGCCACTTGATCTCTATGAATGTCAATACTGAGCCTAGAACATGCATGCACTTAGTTGACTTGGAAGAGCTAGGAAGGAAATAAGACTTTCTCTAGTCAGAGATGACTTCACACTTAAAAGCACTAGCTATTCTCCTAGAGGACATGAGTTTGTTTCCCTGGACCCACATCAGATAATTTATAACCACTGTAACTCCAACTGTGGGATATCTGACACTCTCTTCTAGGTTCCACAAGCACTTGCACACATCACACACACACACACACACACACACACACACACACACACACACATTCATACACATACACATTCACACATGGGCATATAAAAACACAAATAAAAATGTTAACAATAGCAACAACAACACCCTATCAGTTGTGTTGGGAAGATAGATCAGCAGTTAAGAACTCATAGTGCTCATACAAACATGGTTCCCTGCATCTGTGTCTAACTGTTCATATGTGCCTATAACTCCTGCTCCAGGAGCTCTCATGCATTTGCCTTGTGTGGTCACCTGAACTCATGTGCACTTACCCACAAAGAGACATACATGCTTTTATCTAATTTAAAAAAAATATATTACAATAAACATTTTAATAAAATGAATTTCTCCAGTCAGAAAAGGTTAGTCCTTCAGGAGACTGACTTTGTTCTGAATTATCATACTTGACCTTCAAGTCTCTACCACTAAAGTTAAATTGCAGGAGCATGAAGGTCATGATAACCAAAATCTCATATGGCTAATGGCCTTCACAACCCTGACTTTCAGAGTTCCTCATAGACACTGACCAACCAACTCACTTTCATGTCCAGTAAGGAGGAGCCAGATGCACAAATCTAATAGCAAAGCTAGTGCCCCTGGCGCCAGAATTGAGATGACTAATCAGACATTCTTTTAGACATAAAGGCAGTGCAGGTAGCGTGACAGGAATAGAACCAACCAGATAAAGCTCAACATTAGACTGTTATTTTCTTAGCAGGGTGGTTTTCTACCATGATGAGCCATGCTGCTGACTTTCCAGTAAAAACAGAATTCCCTGCCTGGAGAAGTCTACATATCACACTGAGTCCACAGGCAGTTAAAACTACAGACACCACATGCAAATACATAATGAGATGCATAAAATCAAATCCTTATGGGAAAGTGTTGCTCCAGATACAGATGCCAGAGGGACAGGGCCATTAGAAGCACAGTGAAGGATTAGAAGGCAGGAGAGCAACATAGTCCAGAGGTCAACAGAGGGCAATGGATCAGGGTCAGTGAATGAAGACACACAGAACCAATATCCAGTTAAAACTAGCAAGACAAAATAAACAGCAAACTTGAAACTTGAAAGTCAATGTGTTTTCTAAAGAAAAGGACAATTTCAAGGTACAGGTATATACTTATAATGATACCATGCAAAGGGAACCGTAAAGACAGAAGCCCAAAGCCAGGGCAATTTCTAAACATAAATTGCTCCATGGAACACTAAATATAACCCATGATTGACAAAGCAGTTTCACTTTCTATGTTTTTAACACAGTGATCAAACCTAGTGTGCCCCCAGTAGTTCAAGTGCCTCTCTGAAGGGCCATATGGGCAAAGCTTGCCCCCCAGTGTGGAAGTACTAAGAGAAAGAATGTTTAAGAACTGAAACTGTTAGATTAAGGGTACTGCATGTATGAGAGGGTGTTGGTCTCTGGCAGTAAACGAGTCATGATTGCAAGTTGTAAAACTTTGAGCCTCACCTCCACCCAGTCTCTTTGGCTTTCTACCTCAAGATGCAGCAGGCTCCTCCTCTGTGTGTGCTGTGCCACCTGCCCTCGAACCCTCATCTACCTTTGCCCTACTGATGGAGTTTAGACCTCAAAACCATTAGCTAAATAAACTTAATTTCTTTATAACTATGACCTAACTCCGGTAATTCATGGCAGCAATCAATAAAGGCTTCTAATACAAAAACTATAGTGAGGAAATTTTTCAGAGTGTAATGAGAACACATCTGAGTAATTTTAATGACCAAGTATAAAGATAAAACAGAACAGTCATTTTGCTGGTTTCGTATATAAAAATCTACTATATCCCAACTTGAGTCTAGTATGTATTAGTGACTACAAAACCATGGATATTTGGGCAGACATTTGAACTTACCTGGCATGTATCTCAGTGGTATAACTATCCATAGAGTAGATATTATCTAAATAGTTTTACTTGAAGGTTACCATGACATCAAAGGGGATTGTTTCCATTAGGCATGAGGAAGGATACAAGGGCTTGGTTCTTCAGAGTACCTACTTTTCTTGATTTGCAGTTTTAACTTCTTCTACTAAAATTTGCTCTGAAGCTATTTTCTTAAACATTATTTAAAATGAATTCTTTTAGGGACTAACACTGGGCTGAAGGTGGTGGATTTTCAGCTAAATATCCTAGACATATGGGCAGTGCTTTATTTATATGAATATTCACATATTTTATGATTTCAAACCTTTTTTTAACTTGCAAAAAATAGTCCCTTACTTCAAGTATGGTTTCCCGCAAAGACTTAAAAAATTGTCACATTTTTCTCCTAATTTCTTCCTTTATAGCTTTACTCTTATTATAATACTATAAATCCAGAAATCAGATAGACAAGGGGATGATTTATTTTTAATATTTCTTTCTGGTCATTCTGGCAATTTTTTGTTGGAGAACTGAATTCACCTAGTTTTGCTAAAAGAACAGTTTTGTCTGGGGGTTGGTAGCCTGTGAAGTAGAGGAAGGGAATGCAATAATAATTTGAAAACAACTGCAAATGCTTGCCTGAGCCAAGTAACTGACTGCCATGATCATCCCCACGTGGCTGGTGGTTCATTGATATATTTCCTTTCAGACTCTGCCTGCCATTCTTGTTTCTCCAAATTCTACACAGTTGATTAGCTATCATCTTAACAACTTTATATATATATATATATGGTAAGGTCACACACTGTCCTCTGTATAGTTTCATCAGTGGAAATCCTTACCATTTGTGTTGCTAAACTTAAGCGTAGTTCAGGTAATTAGCAAACAGGGCTGATTAGAGTGATCACATGATAGTGTCCAGAGATCAAAGAAGAGGACTTTTGATTTTCAAATGTTAATTTCTCTTGTATCATCATTCTATTCTTATTCATCATTCTTTACTAGAAGTGGATTATTCCAAGCAGAAATAACAAACTGTAACTGGGAGTCCTAAAGAGGATTCTGGGAGATAGGAGGTCAGGACGCTGCAACTTTTCTATCAAACAGGTGCCATGGACTTCAGAGATATCAAACACTAAGTGCCTGTACCACTGCTCTTTCCTCTGGCCCTAGGGAAGATGCTGCTTTGCCTCCAGCAATAGCTCCATGGATCTTATGATCTAGACAGCCATTATAGAGTAAATAAAAGTGGCTATATAGGTAATAACTCTTTATCATCCCATGTATAGACTGAAAAGTCTTCATGATTGTAATAAAATGCCTAAGTTAATCTACTATTACAGATATTTCATAATAAAGCCAAATGATATGTTATCACAAGATCAAGAGGAAGACAGAATAAAAAACTGCATGTATATGGTAAGTACTACTAGCTCAAATTATGATCCCCTCATAACACATTTTCTGATCTGTGCAGACAAGTAGACTAGACTGCCTAGCTCCATTTGTACACACTGCCTTTCTATTACACTGTTTCCTTGTAGAATAAATAAAAGGACAGTTATCGAGAGGGTGAAATAGGTTGTTAGGTTTTGCTTGCACACTCTCTTTGAGGAAGAAAGCAATTGGTTTTTGTTGTTGTTATTGATCATTACAGCCTGATCAGTTTATAAATAATCTACAAAAGTACTATTCCCCAAAAAATAAAATGTAAAATGTATTGGAAAAATGCAAGCTTTCAAATTTATGAATTACTATGAAAACAAACACACATAAAATTTTTCCATGGTTGTTGATATTCATACACTGTTGCCTGTTTTCAAAGTGTGGTTAAGTAACAACAATGCCAATCATGGAAATGGTTTAGATAAATATGAAAAGTTTCAACTTATGCAGTTTTATTGACTCATTCATCAGTCAATTCTAGGAATATTGGCTTCCTACCTCCCCATCTGATGTTAGAACTTGATGACCACAAGGGGAACACCAAGAAGTGGTGGTAAAACCTAGTGGTCACAAAAGAACAAACAAGCCTTGAACAGCAATGAGATCAGGACAGACTGCAAGTTGAGAATAAACCACAGAAAGTGGTACCCTGTGTTGCTAAGGGAAACACACACCTGATTCAGATGCTGGAGAAATTAGAAATCCAAGAAAACAGAGTAATTATGATCATCTACTCCTTTATACTAGAGTGAAGCCAAAAGTGTTCTTTAGCCTATGTGAGCTACAGATGTGTCTACTTCTCTTCTGCTCTCCAAATCTCTGATGGGAGAAATGACTTCCATAACTAGAAAATATAAGCAAGAGGATTCTGGGAAGCAAGTTTCAATCCAGCTATGTTGAAATATTACACAGCCATCACAAAAGAATTTGGTTCACATTATTCTTAGAAGTTATATACTATTTATGAGTGACTGTATGAGTAAAATAATTTATATTTGGTAAATATGCAGAAACTTAGAATAAGCTAAAATATTGAAGATACCTGGATTTCTCAAGTGAAGTCAGAATTGAGACATATTATGAGACAACTCTCAATTGTCAAATTTTGAAAACTTAAAAAGATAAGTTTAAAAACAGATAGCACTACACAAGCAAAACAAATAGGTGTGTGGGTATAATTTAGGCCATCAACATTTTAAAATTCTGCCATGGTTTATAGGCATCTTGAGTGACATATGTTAAATTTATTTGGAGATCTTGCCAACATTTACACACACACACACACACACACACACACACACACACACACATGCATACAGGAACCACTGTGAATTTTCTGCTAGGATTTTAGATTCTGAAATAATGGTTTAAATAAGCACATCATTACGCAAATAAAATTTAATTTTAGTATGATATTGGTTAATGTCAACTTTTTCTTTTAGAGCATTAGTAGACTTCACTCATAATCATAAACTTAGATTAAAATTGAGAGTACATTACTCCCTTTAGTTACCTGAATCCCCAAATTTTTAAATTCACTATTTGCCTTTTGGGTCATATTTTTTTTCATTCCTTTAAAGAATGAATGGCTTGCTCTGTTATGAATTATTTATGAACTAATTAAAATAGCATAAACCCCACATTTGTGATGGATACAGATGGCCCTGTGTATGGACAGTCCTCCAGGAGGGACAGTCTTGAAATGACCTGAACGTGTTCTGTAATTGCTATTTAGTAAGGCCATTAAGGATGGTAAGATTGCTTTTTTGTAGCTCAGATTGAACCAGCATCATGTTGAATACCATATGTTAAACCACCTCTGCGTTATTTTCTCTTACTGATAGACCAGCTGTGCTGAGGAGATGATTTCTCATTAGATCTTTGAAAATCAAAAAATCACAACAAAGTCAAAGCAAATCACCATGAAAAACTGCTGAATCTAGGTGATGAACTCATGCATGCCTGCATCTATATTATTTCTACACTGTATAGACTTTGTGGGATAGAAGCATTTCATTTTTATAAAATACAGAGTTTTAAACAAACTTCTGTCTACAAAAGCCTGTCTGCAGATTTGTTTCTGTGGTTGAGCAGAGCCAGAATACAGTGTTATTCAGCCCCAGTGCCAGGTACGTGAGTTCAAATAAATCTTAATCTGTTTTGAGCACACAGAAGGAAAAATCAGAAAATACCGCTATAACCTTGCCATTGAAAGAGCAGTGAGAGTGTGGATAGTGGAAGGAAGGGCAGAAGGTCAGAGCTGGAATGAGTCAATTTGGAAGCTAAGAAGACTAAGTAACAACCAGTATGGAATGCAGAGGTTTGCAGGCATCCAATAATGGTGAGTGAAAGCAAGGCCTCTTAATAATGGAATCCAACACATTGTTTAGAGTTTCAGCAAGTACTAAAGAAGCATTTAAGATCAAATAAAAGAGAGTGGACTGTGGTGATATTGTGTTCCCCAAAATACTGTGCACCCTAATAAACTTATCTGGGGTCAGAGAACAGAACAGCCACTAGGTACAGAGGCTGGAAAATGGTGGCACTCACCCCTTTAATCCTAGCCTTCTGGAGGCATGGATCTCTGTGAGTTCAAGGCCACACTGGAAATAGCCAGGCATGGTAACTCACGCCTTTAATCCCAGGAAGTGATGCCAGAAAGCAGAAAGGTATATAAGGTGTGAAGAACAGAAACTTTTGGCTGGTTAAGCTTTCAGGCTTTCCAGAAGCAGTTCAGCTGAGATGCATTTGGATAAGGACACAGAGGCTTCCAGTCTGAGAAACAGGATCAGCTGAGGAACTGGCGAGGTGAGGAAGCTGTGGCTTGTTCTGCTTTTCTGATCTTCCAGCATTCACCTCAATGGCTTGGGTTTCATTTTATTAATAAAACCCTTTAAGATTCATGCTACAGTGGATATTCTCTATCACTTTAAAAATATTTCGAACAGAAATCTTATACTGTCCATGCTGACCTCCAAGTCATTGGTTGCTCAGGTTGAACTTGAATTTGTACTACTTTTGCCTTAGCTTCCTAAGTAGCTGGAGACACAGGTCTGTGCCACCTTCCCCAGATAATAGTTTTTTGTTTTGTTTTGTTTTTTTTTTTTTTTTTCAGTTTGTAGACTTTGATTTCTTTTGGGGGAGTGGGTTGGTGGGTGGAACTGGAAAAGAGTTCGGGGTCTTACACAGGCTAGCAAGCTCCTACCATTAATCTCTATTTTTGGATACTGGGTAGAATAGGAAAACTGCAGATTGTATCTTAGTATCTTATTAGCCAGGTCTTCTGAATGTCACAGAACACCTTCATAGGCTGGAGAGATGGCTAATGGGATTAGAGGGATGCTAAGCAAGCATGAGCATGTGAGTTTACATGTTCAGTGTCCACATACAAAGCCAAGGTGAGCCACACATGCACTAGTAACTGTAGGAATTAGAGGTAAGATGATTTCTCCAGCCTATTGGATGCATGTAGCCATAGGTTCAGTGAAAGACTATCCCTAAAGGGGTCAAATGTAGAGTGATAACATAGTGTACCTGCATCATTTTTAGACACATGCAGGGTGCATATACTTGCATGTACACCACACACACACACACACACACACACACACACACACACACACACAAAATGGTTCATGGTAAAATTTCCTTGAAGCTATAGTAGGACTCTTCACACTTCAAACACCAAGAACAAAGTCACTTTCCTACTTGCCATTCACTTGGCACTTTTGACATAACATGAGATTGCAATTTGCTCTTTTGCTGTTGCCAGAGGACCCAAAGTCAAACTGAATTTTAATGAAGTTGCTGTATTTTTTAGGAGTGGTCATTATCATCTAAACTTATTTGAATGATATACAGAAATATTGAAATCTTGTAATTCTTCCTTGAAATCAAAGTTGTCTTTTTGGTTGTTCAACAGCTAATGCTAGTTGATCCAATGAAGATAAAGTGACTAAACACACAACCAATGTTCTTGGTTTCGGCTGTTCAGGTCACTCAAGACCCAGAAGATATCAGGACTCTCTAAAGATTATACCATTTCAGAAGGTCACCCATTAACTTAATGACTGAGGCCATCGGAGACCCTCAAAGCTCAAATTGTAAACGTAGTACATCCTGCAAAGAGGAGGGTGAGGGTTAGGAGTCTCCATTGCTTCCAAAGGAAGCCAGAAGATTAGTAATATCTTGACCCATTCTTACAGAAAATAAATTCAAAGAATGAAGGGTTAAGATTTCCACCTAAGTCTCTAAAAATAACATCTAATAAATCTTTATTTACTAAGCCAAAAAGTGGAAAGGAGGTGTTTAAAATGTGGCTACTTAACAGGAAAGTACAAGCAAAATAATAGTGATGATATTTAGCTGTATTGTTACAACATATTATTTAGCCAAGCCCAATCAGGACTCTTGGTCTACATATAGGCTTTTGAGAGAAAACAACAACAAGAAAAAATGAATTTCAAATCCTCTATGCACATCCACTTCACAACACAATTGTTTCCCCTCTTCTTTGTTTTTTCCTGGATAAAAAATATTACCATACCAAGTCTGCTGTGTGCCTTCTCAGTTTTTCTGCTCAGTTTTCTCAGTTGGCACAGTCATGACTTACCCTTCTTATGCAGAATCAATTTCTGCCTCTGTCAATGGCTAAATTTTTTTTCTTCCAGAATTCAACAACTTCAGCATCAAAAAGTTATGCCAAAAATATATTGAGCCATTTACCTCAGACCTGGTCCCAAGCACCGTAACTTGTACTGGATCAAATTGGATAAAATCCTACCAGCACCTCTGGTCAATGTATCACATCAGATATATTAACAAGTGTCCACTCTCAACAATACTAGCTTTAGTTTCCCAACTAGCACACATAGTAGGAATGCTTGATTTGTGGTTAGGGTCTGTGGACATCCTCAGCCTAAGGAAGTCACTGTAGAAAGAGGCTTCTGTCCTGCCTCCATTAAATAAGATAAGGGTCTATCAGAGAGTGAAAGGAGACCAACTTGTTATGGAATTAGATACACAATGATCAAGGCAATTTCAGTATACATGAATTTTCAGTAGGATCCGGTTCATTAGAATAATTATCCTAGTCAGGCATGGTGGCTCACACCTTTAATCCCAGTACTCAGGCAAAGGCAGGCTTATCTCTGTGAGTTTGAGTCCAGCCTGGTTACAGAATAAATTGCAGGACAGCCAGGGCTATAACACAGAGAAACTGTGTCTTGAAAAAAAATAAAACAAACAAACAAAAAAGAAAGAAAGAAAAAGAAAAAACAAAGAAAGCATAAAGAAGAAGAATTACTCTAAAGGGAGATCTAGTCTACAATATTTGCAAGGGGAAAACGAAGAGGTTTTTTTTTAATCCCATGAATATGTCAACCATGCTGATAAATATTCTAATAAACTCTTTTATCAAAATCTGTGGGAGCCACTGAAGTTGTAATTGCTTCTTGGGTGAAGGTTATTCTAATCTTTCTGTGGGGTGTATGCTTAACTTGGCTTAGCCAAATTCTTTGACTTGAGTGATATTGACATGCTTCATTCAATGTCTTGCTTTTTTATTTCAGACTCACTCTGTTACATGTTTCATATAGCTACCTTTACTATTTGTTCTAAATGTAGCAACTCCCAGTAACAGAAGCTTTGTTTCTCATACTTCAGGAAACCAGAAGTTCAAAGTCAAGATACCAGTGTGCTTCAATGCCATCAAGAACTCTAACGGCAAAAGTCTCCCTTGTCTCTTTTGTGGTGGGTATTGTGTTCCCTGAAATATTGTGTGTTCACCAAAATAAACATATCTGGGGTCAGAGAACAGACAGCCACTAGAACAAAGCCAAAAATGGTGGCTAGAAAATAGGAAGAGTAAGCCCTAACAGAATTTGGGTGGTGGTGGTACACACCTTTAATCCCAGCACCTGGGAGGCAGAGCCAGGCAGATCTCTGAGTTCAAGGCCACTTTAGAAACAGCTAAACATGGTGACCCACGCCTTTAATCCCAGAAACCCAACCTTTAATCCCAGGGAGTGGGGACAGAAAGAGAAAGGTATATAAGGCATGAGGACCAGGAACTAGGAGTAAAACATGTAGTTAAGCATAACTGGAGAAGTATTCAGGCAGCACAGTTCAGCTGAGAGACATTGGGATGAAGACTCAGAAGCTTCCAGCCTGAGGAAAAAGGATCACCTGAGGAACTAGCAAGGTGAGATAGCTGTGGCTTGTTCTGCTTCTCTGATTTCCAGCAATCACCCCAATAACCTGCCTCGGGTTTGTTCTTATTAATAAGAACGCTTTAAGATTCATGTTACACTCTTTTCTGAATTTCAATGGTTAGTGGCAACCTTGGCACTCCTTGCCCTGCAAATCTATCAAAACCTTCCCTTGTGTATCTCTCTTACATATATTGTTTTTAAAATAGTAAATGAAGAATTTCTTGTTATATTAAAATCACCTTGTATAACATGAGCACATCTAAAATTATGCCTTAAACATTGCATATCTGAATGCCCCTATTTCCAAATAATGTCTTATCCCTAAATTTCTTCTGCATATGAAGTTTGGAAGGAGACTCGATTTAATGAGATATATAAGATCTCTATCAAAGATTATAAAAATCATTCAGTAATTTCTTTAGACTTCTTTGAAAAATAGCCTCGGTGTTTTTGTATTTAATTATGAAATTATCAAGTACTGTAACATTTTCATGGACACTAACCATTTTGTTGAATGAAATGATATCACAATGGGAAGGGAGGAATGCCAACAAGGGCATAGAAAAGGAACAAGAATAGAGTCAGTAATGGGTGGTGAATATGAACAAAGTTCATGGTATTCATAAATAAAATGTATCATGAAACCCACAATATCATACAATGAACAATGATTAGTGAAAATCTGCTGAATCATTATGTAAGGCAGTACTGTAGAGTTTTGTGACTTTGAGACCCAGGAAAGAAACATTAAAGTCATTTTTAATATATGTGTGTGTGTGTGTGTGTGTGTGTGTATGTGTGTGTGTGTGTGTGTGTGTGTGTGTGTGTATGTGTGTGTGTGTGTGTGTGTGTGTATGTGTGTGTGTGTGTGTGTGTGTGTGTGTGTGTGTGTGTGTGTGTGTGTTTGGGCACACATGCCATGGTAAGTACATGGAGGTCAAAGGACAACTTCTAGAAGTTGGTTTTCTCATATGGATCCCAGTGTATGAAGACGAGTCCTCAGGCTTGACAGCAAACACTTTTTCCAGTGAACCATTTTGCTGACCAGAAACATTTTTATAACATGACTTCTGTATAATACCCATGATGGCTCTCTTTGGAATAATTTAGGAAAAAAAAAAACAACAACAACAACAACTATGTCTGTTTTGTTTATCTTAAAGAAAACTATTTATTGAGTTGTCTCCATTCCTGTCTCCCTTTCCATTTCTGCTCTATTCCTCCCCCTTTCTTGTATATGCATGTGTTTGTGCGTGTGCATGTGGGTGAATACATGTGTTACAGAATGGCTGGAAGCCTTTGTCTCTGACGCTCACCTGAAGCCCTGATCTTCCTAGTTCTTCAGGTGACTCAGTCAGTGATGTCTGAGAAGCCATTCTCTAGAGTAACAAATGTGTTCAAGTGACTTATTCATTTCTTTTTTGAAATAAGGCAGCTATTTTAGCATTATTGTGTTTCCTTCTTATAGACCTGGAGTAGAAGTCTCAGAGGTGAATTGGCTTGTGTCAGGCAATTCACTCAGGCAATGGCAGAGTTGTACCAAGAGTTTGTCCATGTCTTTGAATACAATATTTACTGAATTTATAACCTGAACAATCGTGTTTTCTCAGAAACAAACAGCATGTAGTCCGCTGACTTCACTAACCTGGGGTCACTTTCACTTGTTTTTCTGTTTTCTTTCTTTGCCTCTGGATATGGCAGAGAACACCAAAATGCCATCCTGAACATCAACACTGCTGCCTGCCAAAGCGCCCTGCCTTCTTCTATTATGTTTGTCCCTCTGCACTGCAGTGAGTCCAGGCACCTGGCCTGACCTCTACAGGTGTGTCACTTTCCCCAGCAGGAGACCTGTGGAAGCTCATCACCTTTATATGGATCAGATGCTATGGATGAGAAAAGAAGAAACTAAAATGGAGCTCTTCCACTCTGTGCTGAACGCCATGCACTATCTTCTCATAATGTGCGTGCCGCCACATTTGTTAAAGGTCCCATAATAAATATTACCTATCCAGTATTCATATTAGGACTGATATTATATTAATTTTTAAAAAATATATCTATTTTATTTATTTCCATTTGGATATTTGTGTGTTAATTTTACACATCAGCCATGGGTTCCCCTGTCCTCCCCCCTCCTGCCCCTGCCCCCACCTACTCCCAGCTCCTCCCCACCATTCCCATCTCCTCCAGGGCAAAGACTCCCCTGGGATTCACCTCAACCTGGTAGATTCAGTATAGTCAGGTCCAGTCCCCTCCTTCCAAGCTGAGCAAAGTGTCCCCACATAAGCCCCAGGTTCCAAACAGCCAGCTCATGCACTAAGTACAGGTCCGGGTCCCATTGCCTGGATGCCTCCCAAACAGTTCAAGCTATTCAGTTGTCTCACTTATCCAGAGGGCTTGATCAAGTTGGGGGCTCCACAGCTTTTGGTTCATAATTCATGTGTTTCCATTAGTTTGGCTACTTGTCCCTGTGCCCAATTGTGTCCAATCTTGGTCTCAACAATTCACACTTTTACAATCCCTCTTCTTTCTTGACAATTGGACTCCTGGAGCTCCACCTGGAGCCTGGCTGAGGATCTCTGTATCCACTTCCATCAGTTATTGGATGAGAGTTCTAGCACACCAGGTAAGGTGTTTGGCCATCTTATCACCAGACTAGGTCAGTTCAGGTTTTCTCTCAACCATTGCCAGTAGTCTACAGTGGAAGTGTCATAGTGGATTTCTAGGGACCTCTCTAGCACTTTGCTTCTTCCTGTTCTCATGTGGTCTTCATTTATCATGGTCTGTTATTCCTTAAAAAATCAACCAAGGAACTGATACAGCTTAAAAACACCTTCAGCAATATAGCAGGATACAAGATCAACTCAAAAAAATCAGTAGCCCTCCTATATACAATTGACAAAAAGGCTTAGAAGGAAATCAGAGATACATCACCCTTTACAATAGCCACAAATGATATAAAATACCTTGGGGTTACTCTAACTAAGCAAGTGAAGGACCTATATGACAAGAACTTTAGGTCCCTGGAAAAGGAAATTGAAGAAGATGTCAGAAAATGGAAAGATCTCCCATGCTCATGGATAGGCAGGATTAATATAGTAAAAATGGAGATCTTACCAAAAGCAATCTACAGATTCAATGCAATCCCCATCAAAATACCAACACAATTCTTCACAGACCTGGAAAGAATGATATTATATTCATGAAGTGTCATTTCTTCAAAAAATATTGAGGTGTTATGTTTCCATCCTGAGAGTAACTTCTGATGAAGACAGTTTCACAACAAAGGCCTGGAAATCACTATATTTTACAGCTCCAGAAGGGCTATGATACACCTTGATAGGGAATGTCACCTGACAAGTATTAAATAGTAACACCATCTCACAGATGCTATAAAAACTCTACATTCTAAGCAACACAACTCATCTAAAGGCTTGCAGATTAAGTTTAAATTGTCATATTTAAAGACTAGAAATAATACATAAGGGGTTTCAACACAACCCTGATTTTTCTTTTCTTTTCTTTTTTTATTATTTTTGTTTGCTTTTTCATGATTAACTACCTTCTTGGAGAATATGAGGCTTTTCATTTTTTATGTCATATCATATACACACAAAACTGATTTCTATAAACTACATGAACTAATAGAGTGTCCACTTAACACTAGACATTTTGTATCAAAGCTCTCCATATTTGCATTGTCCTTGGTCATACACACACACACACAAAAGAAATGATCTTCAATTATAAGGCAGAGCACAGCATCTGAACTGGAAATTCAGTGCTTTAACCTAAATGTATTTTACTGTTTCATGAAAAAGAATACAACAGTACTTAGAATAAACTGACATCAAATGCTTTAAAATCTTAAATGTAAGAACATTGTAATTTATCTCATAATGGCTATGATGTGAAAAATTAGTGCTCACTAGCCACATCATGACTGTTTACATTACATTAAATTAAATTCAGTATTCAGTTTTTGAGTGAAAACAGTCATATTTTAAGATCTCAGTAGACATTTGTGGTGAGTGGCTACAATAGCAAATTGTACAAGGACACTGATAATCAGGTAGAGCCATGGAGGAAAGTGCTGCTGTATAGTCTTAAATCAAGATCTGGTGTCAAGTATGAAGATGGATTACATTTGATTCTAGGCAATGTATTTGAGAGTCAGCATGTAGACTGGATGTATATATGACCAGGTGATTCTCCCAGTGAGATTACCCTCTTAAACTTCCAAAGACTTGCTAGTCTTTGCAGTGTGGAGGTTTATTTAATGCCTCAATCACAAGTGCATCTGTATCCTCTCACAGAAATGTAGGAGTGGACAGAGTTCTGCAAGAAAAATAGATTCTGGTAAGATGGTTCCAGCATGCCTGAGCCAAGACAATGAAGTGAAAGGCAATGTGCCTTGTTCTCACTCTTCACATGCGTCTTAGGGATCTTGATGATATACACAGGAAGCATTCTATGCTAAAATGTTCACACTGGAGAAATGTGAGAGATGGAGTAGAGAACATGAGAAGATAGATGAGCATCTCCAACTGTTCCGGTCACAGACTGCTAGAGTGTCCCAAGCCCAGACAACAAACATGACTATGCTGTACTACTGATGTCGCTAGACTCTAGCTGATGTGAGAACTATGAATAAGCCTGATGGGGTGGCATATTTCACTGATTTTTGGAGTGTTTTAGTACACCATTATAGGAAAGTGCTACTATTCATTCTATACTATTAGTTAATGTTGTACTTAGTTGTTATTACAATCATTTCTTTGTGTAGCCAGTTCCCATATGTAAACATCTTAAAATCTGGAGTTAATTTTCATCTCCAATGCTATGATAATTGTGTGAAAAAAGGACAATGCACATGCCATACTTGAATATCTACAGGGCTGGGCTACTCAAATGCTTCTGAAGAGGCATGAGGACTTGAGGTAAATCTTAGCACCCAAATACAAAGGAGAATATAGAGGCACATACTTGTAATTCAAGCACTGGGAGCCACAGAAAGGGGGCTCCTCAGACTTACTAGCTAGCCAGCATAATCTAATTATTCAGCTCAATACTGTAGTAGGAGATCCTAACTAAAAAATCCCAGTGTCAGTGGCTCTTGAAAAATGATACCTGAGGTTGACTTATGTGCAGCCATCAGAGGCACACACATGCACATGAATATAAATAGACACACACACACACACACACACTCACACACACACACACACACAGACAGACATACCACAGACACAGACAGACACATGCACACACAAATACACACACATATATTCATACCACATGGAGTAGAGTATCATTGTAGAAAATATTGAATCATGCATACTATTTTATCTCATCGAGCTGCATACATTTATAAGTTATTGTTTCAACTCTAATTCATTAAAATACATAAAGAAGGAGGACAGGGGAACCCATGGCTTATATGTAAAATTAAATTAAATTATATTAAAAATACATAAAGAATATCCTCATAGAGACAGAAGGAGGGAAGTGAACCTTGGATGTCCTTGTGTTCTCTTCACAGCAGAGGTTCCAAGAGCCAATTATGAGCTGATCCGGCTTCCAAGGTGTGTCCTCTGATCCCTGCTAGGGGTAACCTTGTAGCATATAAACTTTGGAATTTTAATTGCTCTTATTATCCTGGTATTAACAGTCTCTTCTTTGACTCATAATCTAAAGTTCTAATATATAAGACAACTGATACACTTCAAGAGAAATGCAAAGTCATGGTTTTTGTCATCTAGAAGCATATAGTATGGGAAAAATGAATATGCATAATGATTATTAAAACCTGTCTACACTGGGTCCAAAACAGGTAAAATGGGCTTTTCCTAGCTCTGAGCTGGGCTTTACAATCTAGCTTTTCCACCACTGTGACTGAATTTGGAAACAATTCACTAAGTTCTGATACCTTTTCCTGTCCCATTTGATGCCTCTGCTTCCAACTTGATGACTCCTGAACTTACAGGGGAAGAGTGACAGGAAAAGGGAGCAATGCTTTTTCTATAAATTCACTTTAATTATTCCTTAAAGTGTGTGTGTGTGTGTGTGTGTGTGTGTGTGTGTGTGTGTGTGTGTGTGTAGGGGTGGTGACTATATGCATGCAAATGCAATGGCCTCAGAAGCCACAGAAGAGGGTGTTAGGTCTCCTGGAACCTCAGTTATAGGGCATATGAGGTACTCAACATGGGTGCTGAGAATTGAATTTGGGTCCTGTGTAAAAGCAGCAAGCTTTTTGTTTTTATTAAGAAATTTCTTATTCATTTTACATACCACAGATTCCCCTCTTTCCTCTTCCCACTCCTCCAGCCTCCCCCTACTCCCCACCCCCATTGGTTCCTACAAGAAGATAAGGACTCCCATGAGGAGTCAGCAGAGCCTGGTACATTCATTAGAGGCAGGTCCAAGCCCCTCTCCCTGCCTCAAGGCTGCACAAGGTGTCCCACCATAAGCAGTGGGCTCCAAAAAGCCAGCTCATTCACCAGGGATGAATTCTGATCGTACTGCTAGGGGGCCCCTTAAGCAGATAAAGCTACACAACTGTCCCCTTATGCAGAGGGCCTAGTCTAGTCCCATGAAGGCTCCACAGGTGTTGGTCTAAGTTTCATGAGTTCCCACTAGTTTGCTTTGGTTGTCTCTGTAGGTTTCCTCATCATGATCTTGATGACCCTGCAGCAAGCACTCTTAACTCTTAACAAATGAGTCATTTCAGTATTCTTAAAAACAACTGCTTTTTACTCTCCATTGTGATTTAATTTTTCCTTGTTAATGTTGCCACAATCTAATTTAACTATGTTTGCATAAGCATTTCAATATACTTGATATTAATATAGATTTAATGGCATAACAATAAATGGGTAAGAACTTTTTAATTATTTCTTTAATTTTTGATATTATAAAAAATGGTGTAATTTCTTCCTTTCCTTTCCCCCTCTACTTCCCCTATAGATGCCTCTTTTTCTTTCATATTCATGACCTCTTGTATCATTAATTGTTGATACATGCATATATGAGTATACATACATATTCCTAAATACAACCCTCTCAGTCTGTGTGTTACTTGTATATGTTTTAAGGGCCAACCCTTTGGTATTGAATAACCACAGGAAGACTATTTCTCCTGCTCTCAGCATTCTCTTGTTGCCTGTAGTTCTTTGTGTAGGGTTGCGCCTAAATTGTGCAGGTGTTTCCTACATTTTGCAGGTGTTCCTCTATGCTTTACCATGTCTCTTGGTGTTGTCCTTGTTTAAGTCATGTTAGTGAAACCCTGTGGATGTAGCTTCTGACAGTCTTAGGAGACACAATCTTACAGTAAACTCTCTGCTCCTCTGACTCTTACAATCTTTCAACCCTCTCTTCTGGAGGGTGGAAATGGAAAACAACTCTTAATTGATCCTGAACTAGTGATTTATTTGTGTGTCCTCTAATTTGTGATAAAAGTTGAAATCTTGCTCTTGACTTATCACATATGTTTAGGACTTCCTGCATATATTTAAACTTAAGGCTGTAGGACACACTGGCTGCCTCACACTTTACCAGGCAATGTGCTTCCCAGGAAATAGCAGGCATATAGTTCACGGGTATCAGTTTAACTGTGCCATGGAATATAAAAAGTAAACATACTTTTAAAGACATTGCTAGCATATCCATTATCAATTACATAACTTCTTATTATTAAACAAGACTTTGTGTGTGTGTGTGTGTGTATGTGTGTGTGTGTGTGTGTGTTTTACCCTCTGCATTTACGCATTTGGCCAACCTTAATTCAATATATTTTTAACTTCTTGTAATGAACACATTTACATTTATACTTTTTTGTTATTATTCCATGAATAATGTAAGATGACAACTACTTCAGTAAAATGAATATTTTATTAGGTATCACAAGCAACTAAAAAGTAGTTATAATTAGTATACAGGAGGGTTTATGTAGGTGCTATCCAAAATACCTTATATAAGTTTCCTGAACATCTGTGGACACTGTTTCCTCTGGACTCAGACACTTACTAATGCTGAGGGATAACTATGAGTGGTGTGTGTGTGTGTGTGTGTGTGTGTGTGTGTGTGTGTGTGTGTAATTCAGTTAAGGCCTAGGAAGTAGGACAATATGATCATCAAAACTCATTTAGAGAAAATAACTTTACTGTAATTTGGAAATAGAAAAATTGGAATGTCCAAAACACTGACTTGGATGAGTATTCAAGCTCATCTAAAATGGGTCTATAATAAAGAGAAAGACTATTGAAAAAATATGTTACAAAAGTAACATTTAAGTTATTTATATATTAGCTATTTTATATATAAAAATGTTTATTTTGTTGTTTTTTTTGTTTTGTTTTGTTTTGTTTTGTTTTTGGTTGGGAGACTTTTAAAGACCGTTTCTATTTCCCTAGGGGTTATTGGACTATTTAAATAGTTTATCTGGTCTTGATTTAACTTAGGTATGTGGTACCTATCCAGAAAATTATCCATTTCTTTTAGATTTTCCAGTTTTGTGGAGTAGAGGTTTTTGAAGTATGACTTGATAATTCTCTGGATTTCCTCAGGGTTACTTGTTATATCTTCCTTTTCATTTCTGATTTTGCTAATTTGGATGCTCTCTCTCTGCCTTTTGGTTAGTTTGGATAAGAGCTTATCTATCTTGTTGATTTTTTTCAAAGAACCAACTCTTTGTTTCATTAATTCTTTGTATTGTTCTCTTTGTTTCAATTTTATGGATTTCAGCTCCCAATTTGATTATTTCATGGCATCTATTCCTCCTTGGTGACTTTAATTCTTCTTCTTCTAGAACTTTCAGGTGTGTTGTTAAATCACTAGTGTGAGATTTCTCCAACTTATTTATGTGGGCATTTAGTGCTATGAATATCCCTCTTAGCACTGCTTTCATAGTTTGGATATGTGGTATATTCATTTTCATTAATGTCTAGGAAGTCTTTAATTTCTTTCTTTATTTCTTCCTTGACCCATTGGAGATTCAGTTGAACATTATTAATTTTCCATGAGATTATAGGCTTTCTGTAGTTTTTGTTGTTGTTGAAATCTAACTTTAAACCATGGTGGTCTGATAGAATATAGGAGGTTATTCCAATTTTTTTTGTACCGGTTGAGATTTGCTTTGTGGCCAAGTATGTGGTCGATTTTAGAGGAGGTTCCATGGGGTGCTGAGAAGAAGGTATATATATATATATATTTTTTAGGATGGGATGTTCTGTGGATATCAATGAAGTACATGGAATCAAACTGAAGACCCTGACATTAATCCTCACACTTATGAACATATAATTTTTTATAAAGAAGCAAAAACTATACAATGGAAAAAAGCATCTTCAACAAATGGTGATGGCATAACTGGATATCAACATGTAGAAGGCTGCAAATGGATCCATATATGTCACAGTGCACAAAACCTAAGTGCAAGTGGATCAAAGACCTCAACATAAATCCAGTTACTCTGAACCTGATAGAAGAGAAAGTAGGAAGTAGTCTTGAATGCATTGGCACCAGTGATCACTTCCTAAATAACACCAGTAGCACAGACAATGAGAGAAACAATTAATCAATGGGACCTCTTGAAACTTAGAAGCTTTTATAAAACAAAGGACATGGTCAACAAGACAAAGCGACCACCTACAGAATGGGAAAGGTCTTCACCAACCCCACATCTGACAGAGGGCTGATACCCAGAATGTATAAAGAACCTAAGAAATTAGATACAAAATGCCCAACAGTGCAATTAAGAAATGGGCTATAGAACTAAACAGAGAATTCTCAACAGAGGAAGTTCAAATGGCTGAAAGACATTTAAGGAATTGCTCAACATCCCTAATCATCAGAGAAATGCAAATCAAAATGACTCTGAGATACCATCTTATACCCATAAGAATGGCTAAGATCAAAAACACTGAAGATGGCTTATGCTGGAGAGGATGTCGAGCAAGAGGAACTTTCCACTGTTGGTGGGAATGCAATCTTGTACAGCCACTTTGGAAATCAATATGGTGCTTTCTTAGAAAATTAGGAATTTATTTCCCCCAAGACCCACTTATACACTCTTGGGCATATATCCAAGGAATGCTCAATCATATCACAAGGGCACCTGCTCAGCTATGTTCATAGCAGCATTATTTGTAACAGCCAGAACCTGGAAACAAACTAGATGTCATTCAACTGAAGAATGGATAAATAAAATGTGGTATATATACACAATGGAGAACTACTCAGCCGAGAAAAACAATAACATCATTAGGTTTGCAGGCAAATGGATAGATCTAGAAAAAAGTCATCCTGCGTGAGGTAACCCAGACTCAGAAGGACAAACATGGTATGTACTCACTCATAGGATACTAGATGTAAAGCAAAGGATGACTAGACTGCTACTCACAACTCCAGGGAGGCTACCTAGTAAAGAGGCCCCTAAGAAAGACACAGGGATCGCCCAAAAACAGAGAAATGAATGAGATCTACATGAGCAAACTGCACATGGAAGGGAGTAATGAAGGGCAAGTGTCAGGGGAAGGAGAGTTTAGGGGAGTGGGAGATGCCAGCTGGGTGAAGAACAGAGAGGGAGAACAAGGAAAGAGATACCATGATAAATGAAGAATCCATGGGAATAGGAAGAAGCAAAGTGCTAGAGAGGTCCCCAGAAATCCACAAAGATACCTCCACAATAGACTGCTGGCAATGGTCAAGAGAAAGCCCGAACTGACCTACTCTGGTGATCAGATGGCCGAACACCCAAGTCGTGATAGAACTCTTATCCAGTGACTGATGGAAGCAGATGTAGAAATCCACAACCAGGCCCCAGGTGGATTTCCAAGGGTCTAGTTGGTGAGAGAGAGGAGGTATTATATGAGCAAGAGATATTGAGACCATGATTAGAAAAAGCACAGGGACAAATAGCCAAACTAGTGGAAACACATGAATGATGAACCAATAGCTGAGGAGCCCCGATGGAACTGGATCAGGCCCTCTGGATAAGTGAGGAGGTGGGAATGGGGCATCAATTGGGGGAAGGGAGAGGAGGGGCAGGAGGACATAGGACAGGGGAATCCGTGGCTGATATGTAAAATTAAATTAATTATAAAATTTTAAAAATTAACTAATTTTTAAAATGGTTTTATAAGGGATTAAAGCCCGACACCAATTATTTCCAGGACTATTCGGTGCCTTGAAGTGAGAAATGTTTTATCCAGGGGAGTTTCCACTAAGATTTTCCCTCTACTTCTGTGTTGGCTCCCAGCTTGCTATAACACAGCACCCTAGTCTGAGCAGCTTTAGCAACAGATAGGCATTTCTCACTGAAAATAGTATTAGTGATGAGTAAGATGTCAGCAAAAGCACAGATTATTGTTAAGAGGTCTTTAAAATATTTTAAAATAATGAAATAAATATAATAATATAAAACAAAAACTAACATGTTATAATGTGACAAAACAAACCAACAGAAGGAAAAGTGTCAAAAAATGGCAGAAAAATCAGTGTCCCACATATTTAAACACTCAGGAATCCCAACGAACACTAAACTGGAAGCTATAATCTGTACACAGAGGACGTGGTGCAGTCCCTACACATGGTGCTTAAGTCTCTATGAGTTCATATATGCTTTGATCGTGTGGGTTTCGAGGGCTTTGTTTTCATGATGTCCTCCATACCCTCTGGTCTTACACTTTTTCTGCCTTCTCTCCCACAGGGTTTCCTGAGCCATGGGGAAATTTGATGAAGATGTCCCATTTAGTGAGTGTTCCAAGGTTTCTCACTCTGCACATTGCCTAGCTGTGGGTTTCTGCCTCTGTTCTGCTCTGCTGCAGTAGGAAGCTTTTCTGATGATGGCTGAACAAAGAATGATCAGTAAGTATAAAGGACAATCACCACATCATTACAAATCATTTTATCACTACTCCTTTTGTTTTCTTTTATGTGTGTGTTTTTTAGAGCAGTAGTATTTGGTTTTATATGTTATGTATTGGGTTTATGGGCTTGAAGTACTCAAATTACAAAAATATTCTGTTGCTTTTTTCCTGTCTCCAGGTTTAGTGCAGTCTGAAAGAATACTTTTGTTTGATAGATGTATGAGCTGATGGAAATCTTATAAAGAAGGATTGGAGACATGGCTCAGCATTTGAGAGCACTTGTTGCTCTTTCAGAGGACCTGGGTTCAGTTCCCAATATTCACATCAGGTGGCTAATACCAAGTGTAATAACAGGCCGTGGTGACTGACACCCTGCTCTGATGTCTTCAAAGATGAGTATGCTTGTGAGGCACCCACATGCACTCAGGCACAATAATTAACTAACTAAATAAATAACCATTTAAAAAAGAAAATAAACTAGTGCTAGTCAGCTCTCTCCTCTGCCATGTGGGCTCCTGGGACCGAAGCCAGGTTGACTTTGCAGCAATCACCTTTGAGGGCTAAGCCATCATAGAAGGTGGCTACCTTCTAGCTTTTAAATATTTATAAAGAACTAGAGAGTCTACAGGCTGCTTCAGAAAGATTCTTCCTAAAGCAGCTTCAGGTACCCAAGTTACAAGGTAAATGCCCCAAGCAAGGAGAGCGTGAGAAAGAGGGTGACAGCACAGGAGAAGGAAAACTATGTGGAGGGAAACAGAACAACCCTTTGACATGTAACAGCCACCTCCTGTTTTCTTTATATATTAAAACATTAAGCTATTGTGCGTAGTCATGTGAATATGGATAGAGCCAAGGACTGCCAAATAAACTATGGAACAACCAGGTAGGTTAGCTTCCAACACTGACACCATTCCATCAAAATAATTACGACCTTCAGCCAATGATTAAAGCATTCTTTCCTTTGCAGAAGGTGTTTTCATTCTCTATCAAGGGAAATTACCTTTGCAGTCCCCTCCCCATCTGTCACTCTCCTTATCCTCCCCACCCTACTTTAGGTGGGAGTTCAGAATAGGGTCTCAAGTTGCTTATCTTGAACTTGTCATGTAACTAAGACTGCCCTTGAACTCCTGAACCTTCTTCACCCTCCTTCAGGGGATCACAGATATACACCACCTGACTCAGCTTGCCATAGTCCATTGTGAAGGCAGAAATGCCCTGAACTGGGAACTATGCAGTTATAATATTTTCAGTATTTTTATTGAGTTATTGTGAAACATCTTTAAACATTTAAACACTATCTGCTAACAAACATGAAGATAACTTTAACAAGAAACACTTGTGGTAAGACAAAATCAAGCCAATGACTTTTAAATGCCTCTAGAGCGGGGAGAGGGCAGGAGCCCGACAGCAAGCCCAGTAAGTACTCACCTCACTCTGAGGCAGGCGCTTCCTAGTGGTGCAACCTTCCACTTGCCTTGAGTACAGATGTGAATGTAGACTTATTAAACATAGGCCATTTAATTAAGTTGAAATAATACATTTATTTAAATGTCATTAACCCATACATGCACCCGATTGTGACTTTATTGCAAAGATGAAAAAAATTAAATAAAAGCTTACCAAATATATAAGTAATATAAAAGCCCACTGACCTTTCCCACCTTGGAAAGGGTGCTAGTATTTGGTTTCAATTCTAGACCTTTATTATTCCTCAATTAAGTTAAAAATTAAGGTAATATTCAAGCAATCCTGATTTCCTGTGTAGTTTCACTTTCTGTAGGAGGAAGTCATGTTATCATGGGAGAGTGGTCAAAGTGTGGCCCTCAAGTTCACCTGCTCAGGCATGCTCCGGTTTGGACTTGACTTTTCTTGTGTATTGGGCTTTCTGGATTTTAACTCATTTTCACATCACTTTTGTCTGGTAAAGAATCTATTGGGTGTAGAAGAAAGTATGCCTGAAGGTACATCTAACATTTCTGGATTTATTTTTCTAAATGTAGCCCTGTGACAAAAATTTCAGACACACAGAGAGAAGGAAAGGGAGACAGAAAGGGGAATGGGACAGATGGAGTGAAAGAGAAAGAGATAAGAAGGAAGGAGAGAGACAGAGACAGAGAGAGAAAGAAAGAAAGAAAGAAAGAAAGAAAGAAAGAAAGAAAGAAAGAAAGGAGGGAGGGAGGGAGGAAGGAAGGAAGGAAGGAAGGAAGGAAGGAAGGAAGGAAGGAAGAAAGAAAGAAGGAAAGAAAGAAAGAAAGAAAGAAAGGAAGGAAGGAAGGAAGGAAGAAAGAAAGAAAGAAGGAAAGAAAGAAAAAGAGAGAAAGAGAACAGGAGAGAGAGAGAGAGAGAGAGAGAGAGAGAGAGAGAGGAAATGCACACACAGAAAAGGAATGTACATATAGAAACACTTAGGTATTAGATATTAGGCCAGATATGTCTGCTTCAACGAAAAAGTTAAGGAGATGAGTACATTTCTATGAAATGTCTTCACAGTCTATCTTGTTTTGATAATAAAAATTATTTCTGTTTCAGAAATAATGTAGTTAAGAGGTCGGTGGCTGCCAGATGACTGAGTTGCTGTATAAATACCAAGTGTAATATGTGGCAGTCCTGATGCTGCTCCTTGTCATAATCGTGACTGACACCATCTCTCAAGCAGTGTCTATCACATACGGATTCTGCCACTCATAATAACATGACTGTCTCAGGCCAGAAAACAAGGTGTCTTCAATCAGTGTTGACAAGTATATCCCTGATGGCCTTCCACTGTTTCTTCAGTGACTTATATTCTTAGTCCTAGATCACGCATTACTCACACAAGAAACCAAGTGTTTTCTTGAAAGCAGCAAGTCTCACCAAAAAGAAAAAGTAGTGTTAAAGGCAGAGGAAAAAAAAAAAACAAAAATATTTTGAGTAATAAATTTATTGGTATCAAAATAAACTATTTGCTTTTCTGCGCAATCATGATGTCATTGTGGAATCTCTGCCTCTTTTTTGTTGTTGTTGTTGTTTTTTGAGACAAGATTTCTCTGTGTAGCTTTGGATCTCGCTCTGTAGACCAGGCTGGCCTCAAACACACAGAGATCTACCTGTCTCTACCTCCTGAATGCTGGGATTAAAGGCGTGCCCCACCACCACCCCGCCCCTGCCTCTTCTTATTGTTACTTTAATGTTGTAACTAGAACCTGAAATGTCAGAGAATGAGTTACAAATACAGACAAAAAGAGGGCAGAATTGGAGAATCGGCAAGTATTTACAGTACACCTGAGACTCACAGGGTTTTAGTGGATGGCACCATTTAGGCGGGCTGTGAAGCCTTTGGGGAATGGAGTGGGAGGAACTGGGAGGAACTGGGTCTCTGTGTGATACACCCTGAGTTTGTAACCAGGCCCTGATGCCTGTCAAGGTCTCTCTCTCAGTGCTCTGAGATAGCTGTCACCAGCTCAGGACTCCAGAGAGCCAAACACCTCCATCTTCCTATGTACAATGGACTGGATTCCTTCAAACCATGATTTTTTCAAACCCCCAGCCCCCATGTGCTTATAGGTAATTAATAGGAAGTGAGACTTTATGTGGTTTGGTTGTTGCCCTGGGTTCAAGCTCCCATCCCCATTTTTTGAATTTTTAACAAAGTAACCACAGAAGCCCAGCTCTAGCATAAACCTGACAGTCTCAGTGTGTCATATCACATGCTCCAGACATCAAACAACCTCTTTTGTGGTCCTCAGCACTGGGAAATAAAAGACAGAGAGGCGGTTCTTGAATATAACTGCAGAGGAAATTCTCTCTGAGGCAAGACAGAAAAACTCTTCATTGTTTTGTTTTTATTGGTGGTTGATTCCCAGTGATCTTCTGTCAGTGGCTGGAGAATGTTGATATGTAAATGTCTCAGTTTCCTTCTGCTTCTCACCAGACCAGCCTTAGCTATGTATTTTATACTTTACCACATGGATTTTCCTACTGTGCTGAAGCTCCAGGTACCTACTGTGGAAGCTGGCCTCACAGCGTGGCCTTCTATCACCACCTTTTCTTTGGTGTCTTATTTCTACTTTCTAGTCAGTTTTCTTCCTTTTGTCTTCCTAGGAAACGTCATTTACTTGATCTGTTAACTTTATTATGCAGCAAAGTTGCAAATTAAAAAAAAAAATCACAAAGCTGTTTGCTTCCAAAGAAATCAAACCAAAAAAAGTATGTTTATGAGTGCAGAATTAATTTTCTCAGTTTTTTTTTCTATCAGTATTACATAGGAACACAGCTAAGTGTTTGGTGTTGTAATGAATATCAGAAAAAAAAATCGAATTTAAGGAAAACTATTGACTTTGTCTTGTAGCATCTCTAGTTTCAGCCCACATTTGGTCCATCTCTCCAGTCTGTGACATGGAAGTACCTCACAGTAGACAGCCCATGGCAGAAGTGGCTGCTTACCTCATGGTTGCTGGAAAGTAATGAAGGAGAGAGCCAAGAGGAGCGAGAGTTCTCATACCCACTCCGGGAGCCCAAGTCCCAGGGAACCACCTCCTTTTCTAGGTCCTACCCTGCCTCATAAGGAGTTTACTTGTGATTCAAGTGACAGCACCCACAGGCACAAGCCACAAGAAGAGATGAGGCAAAGCAAGATTCCCTTTTCTTCATCCTCAGCCAAGGAAACCACAGCTGTCAAATTCAAGGAGGCCATTTGTTACAAGTACTCTCCTAAGCAGTTCCATTCAGTTTGATTGGCAGTGTTTTAAATTCTCAACTGAGATTTTTCTGAAATTGACTCCAGTTCTAGTCTGAGATGCTAGATATCTGACCTGGACAGATATCTTTATCTATAATATTGATACCTTTTTTTCTTTCAAATGGTTCCAGAGCATCCCACTCCAAAATATAACACATTGGGATGTTGATTAGGTTTCTCTACAAGTGCTTGAGAAATTGAGCTTCAAGGGGGATTCCTATTGTTGTAGTTCAAAGTCAGTAGAAGGGAAGTCACACCACACAGCAGAACTCAGGTGGGAGGTCTATGGGGGGAAGGGGGCTCAGAGGCTGGCCTCTGAGGGAAAGAGCAGAGAAGAAAGAGACTGGAGGCTTGCCCTTTATAAGGGGATGTAATGCATGTCCACAGGGAGTGGCTGAAGCTAATTGACATATTCTGTCAGGATCCTGATAGCAGGCCAGCATAAATGCCTGAATACTAACCTTCCTCACTTTTGTTTGTTATAAAAAGGTGAGGAAATGGGAAGGGGAGGCAAATCAGGCAGAAATGAGGACATTGTGTTCTCAAGACTCCTTCCTGTTGATCTGGGGGTGTTGGTATCCTTGGGGGACCTGAGAAAGCTGGGGTGCTGGCCAAGTCCTGGGATAACTGGCTGTTACACTTCATTGTCCAGGCAAATGTCTGCTGCCACTTGGATCTGGCAAGTTTCTGGCAGAGCAGAAGATAAAGTTAAGTTTAGATGAAAAAAACCATTTTCTTAGGTCCTAGTGATTGAGGAAGGGATATCCAAGACCAGAGAAAGGTGGGAAACTTAGACTATTGATTGGCAGTACTTATCTGTAGTGCATCTGATTTGTTCAAAGTGCTTCAAAGTTGACTCCCTGGAGCTTGCAAGAATTTTTTGAGTTTGCAAAAAGATAATTTTAGACACATTAACTTTCCCACTGTTTATAATTTGTACTGAAATTTACATTGTAGAAACAGCAATATACTCATGCCTTTGAGTCATTAGAAAACAACCAAAGGAAATTTAAAACCTGTAGCTTTTGGCTGTGAACTTATGGAGTCTTAATATAACAGCAGCACAGTGTGAGAGAGAAATCTGGAACGTGTTTCATTCTTATACATCTCGAGTTACTTTCTCCTTATCACCACTTAAGCTTTCCTATCTTCACGTAAACAAACCTTAAAGTACCTGGTCCTTTCCCATCACCATAGCATCACCTTGACACCCTCATTCTATTCAATTCACCAGGAGACACAGGTCGTTGACTACTGCAGGCAGTCATTGTAGAGTCCCTTCTAAATGAAGGAATAGTAAAACGTTACATTGAAATCTGTCCTGTGAGTCCCTTTTTCAAGTCTGGGGTGTGTGGATATCTTTGGGGTGCTGTTGTTTCCTACCATCTGGGCATGATTCGTAGTCTTTGTGACTCCAGCTCTGTGGCTAATGGTTGGTAGTCCTGCAACACGAGCTAACTAGTTGTTTGATTAGAAATTTTTGAATATGTTATTAAAGATGCATAGAGAGCATATTGATGAAGCAGGGTAGGATTAGTAGAGACAGAAGAACAAGGAGAAGGGTCAGGAAGAAAAGCATCCATGTCCATATGGGGTTCTTAGCCCAGTAGAGTTGAGCACAGCTGTAGAGTAAAGCTTCATTCTTTTGGAATTGGGGACAAGGCAGTTCATCTCAGTGTCCTCTGAAACTTAAGGGAGCAGGGTTCTGTTGGAGTTAATGTGTATGAAGGGACATTGTCTTGAAGTGGGGAGTAAAGGGCTTGAGGTGGGATAAGTGAATCCAATGAAAGAGGCCCTCAAGGTTAGTGGCTGTGGAGATTACAAGAATTACCTTGGAGGGGGTCTGCAATTTAAGGGAAAGGGATGAGAGACATTGGTCTGGAGGAAAGAGAAGGACCTGGTTTCTGATGTTGACTGGGGATGGACAGGGATTGGCACATGGTTGGGGTAGAGAGTGGTCAGTAAAGTTCCATAGGAGAGAGCAGAGATGACAGAGTAAGGGAATGACGTGAGGGTTTGGGTGGGAGACAGGGGTTAGAGTTGGCCTCCTACATGTGAACTTGAATGGTGAGATGGACAGGGGTCACTTGAGAGCCTGGAGCCTGAAAAGAGCCAGAAGGTGGCGCTTTACCCAATTGAGGTGAAGTTCCTGTGACATTTTAACAAGGGTGTTTGTTAAGGAGCAGTTAGTTCATTCTATCTTTCCTGAGGACTGGGGATGGTATGGGATACTGAAATACCAAGAAATGTTGAGAGCTTTAGATAGGGTTTGGAAAATCCCAGGAGGTGAATTCAGGACCATTGTCTGACTGGAGGGGGATAGGGATTCCAAATCGGGGAATGATCTCCCAGAGAAGGAGGTCAGATACTGTCTGAGCCCTTTTGTTAGTGGTTATGAATGCCTCTATCCAGTCTGTGAATGTGTCCCTAAGACCAGGAAGCATCTAACTCATCTGATTGTGGCCATGTGGGTAAAGTCAAGCTGCCAGTCAGTCCCCAGTAAGGAGTCTCTGGCCTGGTCAGTAGGAAAAGGATGGCTCTGGTATTTGGAGATAGGGTCTGACATTTGGCAGATTTTACAAGAGGCAGTAATAGTCCTTACAAAATACAAGTTCTCAGGGGTGAGCTATAGATGGGCCTTGACCAAATGAGACAAAGCTTGACTATTAGGATGAAAGAGCTAGTATAGATAGGACAGAATTTGTCAAGTGTCAGGTGGTGACACTGGGAATGTGGGTTGGAGTGCCAGGATTCCCTGCAATGAGAGAGGTAGGTATGGGCCTTAGAAGGCTACAGCTCTAGCTGTGTCATCAGCTCGGTTATTTCCCTTAGAGATGATGGAGTTGTTGGTCTGGTGGGATCAGAAGTGGACAATCCCTTTATCTGTGGGGAGATGGGAGGCTTTTAGCAGGGCCATAATTTGACCTGAGTTTCTTATGGACCCTCCTTTTGTTGTAAGTAGTCCTAGCTCTTTCGAGATAGTAGCATGGGACAAGAGAATATTAAAAGCATATTTGGAGTCTGGGTAAACATTTAGGGATTGTCCTTTTGCCAATTTGAAGACACGGGTGAGAACTATTAATTCAGCCTGTTGATTAGTGTGTGGGCAGGGAGAGCCTGTACCTCTACCAAATCAGTATCTGACACTATGGGATAACCTGCTTTTCAGGCCCCCTCATGTATAAAGGAGCTGCCATCTGTGTACCAGGTATAGATAGCCTGAGGCAATGTGTCCTTCTGTATGTGTGAGAGATGAGACAGTAGTTCTTATAGGATTTCAATACAAGAATGAGATGGGTAATGGTTGATGTTTGGTAAAGAGGAAGATTTGAGACATTGAGGGGTGGACGAGGTTGGAAAGTAAGTGTGGCATCTTCCATTCGTGCCGCCTGGAGAGAAAGAACCTGGGAAGGAGGTAGAGTTTGTAAAGCCCTTGTAAGTTAAGAGATGGGACAGCTTGTGGGAGGAGAAGAAAGTGGTGGGTGTCCCAACAGTTAGCTTTTTAATTTATGAATAAGGAGCTCAGCAGCTGCTAAAGCACGTATGCAGGGTGCCCATCCCTGGGTGGTAAGGTCTAGTTTTGTTGACAGGTAAGTTATGGGTACAAAGGATGGTCCCAGCTGGTGGTCTAGGACCCCAAGGGCATATCCTTAATTTTCTGTTACATAGAGGGAGAAGGGACAGGTTAAGTCTGGGAGACATAGTGCTGGAGCCTGAAGGAGGGCCTGTTGGAGCTTCTGAAAGGGTTTAGTAATGGGAGTGAGAAGGAGTTCATGGGGGGGTCAAGGGCTGCCTCATATAAAGGGCAGCAAGGAGGGAAAAAGAGGGGATCCAGGAACGTAAGAAATTAGCTATTCCTAGGAATGCAAAACTGGAAAATCTAAAAGAAATGGATAATTTTCTGGATAGGTACCACATACCTAAGTTAAATCAAGACCACATAAACCATTCATATAGTTCAATAACCCCTAAGGAAATAGAATCAGTCATTAAAAGTCTCCCAACCAATAAAAGCCCAGGACCAGATAGTTTCATTGCAGAATTCTACCAGATCTTCAAGGAAGACTTAATACCAATACTCTTTAAATTGTACCACACAATAGAAGCAGAAGGAATATTACCAAACTGCTTCTATGTGGCTACAATTACCCTGATTCCTAAACCAAACAAAGATGCAATAAAGAAAGAGAACTACAGACTGATCTCCCTCATGAACACTGATGCAAAAATACCCAATAAAATACTGGCCAACAGACTCCAAGAACACATCAAAACAATTATCCACCATGACCAAGTAGGCTTCATCCCAGGGATGCAAGGGTGGTTCAACAAATGGAAGTCCATCAATGTAATACACCATATAAAAAAACTCATAGACTCTCCTCTTTAGTAGAGGGGACTGCAAGAGACTGGATTTGCTGTTTTCTATCCAGGATAATGGCTTTGTGGGTTGGGGTAATGGTTAGTCCCAAGTAGGTGACTAACTTGTGGAGTGGACAGTTGGACCTTGGAGGTGAGACTCTATAGCCTCAGCTGGACATGAAATTTACAAGAGCAGAGGTGTTAGTTTGGCTAATTTGTAGGGACAGGCTGCAGAGCAGAAGGTCATCTACATACTGTATGAGTTTAGATTTGGAGAGAGACAGAGAGTAGATCAGAGGCCAAGGCCTGTCCAGATAGGTGTGGGCCGTCCTGGAAACCCTGGAGTAGAACACTCCAAGTGAGCTAGGTAGAGAGGTAGGTGTCAGAGTCAGTCCAAGTGAAAAGAAAAATGTTTTGTGACTTGGTGCTGAGAATCATAGAGATCCAGAACTGAGAAATGGGAGGTTCTTGAGGGAATAGTGGAGAGTAATATGTAAGGATTGGGTAAAACAGGGTAGAGTGGGACCACTGCAGAATTAATGAACCAGGTGGTAGGTCCCTTTTTAACTGTGCTTTTTAACTGCAAGTATAGGGATGTTAAAGGGAGAAGATGTGGGATGAAGTAGTTTTTTTCTTAGGAGGTCAGAGATGATAGATTTAAGTCCCCTAAGGCTCTGGGGTGAGTGTGAGTACTGGGATTGGGTAATGTACTTGGCAGGGTCCTTAACTGAATGATGATAGGGGAATAGTGCTTATCAACAGAGGGGTTTTGGATATCCCAGACTTGGGGGGGCCACCTGGGAGGCTGACAGAGGAAATGGTGTCTTGGAACAAGTAGATTGGGTGGCTAGGAGGAGGAAGAGAGGAGCTGTTGGAGAGTCTGGGGCCAGGAGAATGGGAGGAGCAAAAAAAAGAAAAAACAGAGGCTCCCACTTATATTACTTATAAACTATATGGCAGTGCCAGGTTTTTTGTTATCTAGTTTTTTTTATTTTAAATTAACTCATTTCTATTAATCTATACCTTGCCACGTGGCTTGTGGCTTACCTGTACTTTACATCCTGCTTCTCATCGTGGCGGCTGGCAGCGTCTCCTGACCCAGCCTTCTTCCCCCCCAGCATTCTCCTCTCTCTTGTCCCGCCTACACTGTACTTCCTGCCTGGCTACTGGCCAATTAGTGTTTTATTTATCAATCAACCATAGCAACATATATTCACAGCATAAAGGACATCCCACAGCACTTCCTAGTAAGAGCATGGGACAAGTTGGCACCACCAGTAAGGAATAAGTAAGAGGAATAACCCTGAAAATGCAATTGAGTGGTTGGGTCTGGAGAGGTAAGTATGGCTGTCCCTCTACCCCAACAATAGGGAAAGGAGGAGAAGTGGGTCCCCAATACTCCATCAGGACTGAATAAATAGCCCCAATGTCCAGGAGGAAGGAGATGGATCACCCTGATACTGTAATGACTATCTGGGGCTCCCTATCAGAGATGACATTGGTCAGGTCAAGGGAGCCCAGCCCCTCCTACCATCCATTGCTAGACCTAAAAGTTTGGCTGGAGGGTGGTCTGCATCTGATATCCCCATGCCACTAGTCAACAGCCAAATGATCCTCTTGGTAGCACCTTGGACATGGCCTGGGTGGCCTGCAGGGATCGTGGCTGATCTCAGGCCCTGTGACCCTCCTGACCACATTTGAAACAGGGACCCAGTGGTCCTTGAGTCCTAGGAGGCAAGGGAGCCCAGGAAGTCACTAAAGTCAGTTGAATGGCCTTGGCCAGCATTTGGTATTTCTGTTTATGGATTTTTCATCTTTTCTATGGAACATGTTCTGGGAAAAGAAATAGTTCATGAGGAGTTGTCTGCCCTCTCGGTTTTGGGGGTCTAGATTGGTATAGGGTAAGAGGGCCTTTGTGAGGCATTCTAGGAACTGAGATCAGTTTTCCTGTTTGTCCTGGACAAATTCTTGGAGTTTTTCAGAGATAACTGGTTTAAGAGCAGCCTTACAGAGACTAGCCAGGAAGCAGGTTGTAAACTGATCTTTAGAGAGAATGCCTGCTAGGGTGTGCTATATTAATTTGGTGGATTTCATCTGCATGTGCTTTAGCCTGCCCCCAAATTCACCCACATTGCTTGGGAAGTCAATTCTTCTAGAATCATATACACATCAAGGAAGATGAGACTATATGATTGGGTGATATATTGAGATTCTTTAATGACAGAAGTAGAGTTTTCCCCAGTTTATTTTCTATTTGAGAGATGTCATTTAACATAAAGGGGACACATACCTTAACCAGTCCATACACCTCGGCAACCTCTCACACAGGGAGAACTGTGGCTGGGTTGAGCTGCGTAGAGACAGATGGAAGAGATCTCACAGTAGAGTGGGAGGGAGGAACAGAGGGAGTGAAAGTGGAAGTTCAGAAAGGCTCATTGCTGGAGAGGAGGAAGGGGCTGAAGGAGCTGAGTGAGGAGTAGTGTATGAGGATGTCAGTAGAATGGGGGCTTATTAGCAAGGTCCAGATTACTGGAGGGTTCCTCTAGTTCAGACTTCATAGCTAGGAGGAGCTAAGTGGAGGAACAGGAAGAATAGAGGGAAGGTTTGGAGCTAAGGTAAGAAAAGCTTTGGACACAGGATACATCCTTCCACTTACCTGATCACTGGCAAAAGTTACAAAGGTACTATATAATATTGGGATCCAGGCTGCTAGTAAGTGGCCACTTTGAGTGATTATCTAATAAGTTTCAGGGTCAGACATGACTGCAAAAGTGAATAAGTTTAGAAGCCCTTAAGTCAGGTGCTAAGTGTAGAGGTCTGAGGTTTCCCAAGAGGCATCCTAGCAGGGAGTTTGGAGGAATGATGGAAGGCAAAGTTCCCATGAATGAGGAAGAGACATAAGATCCTAAGGCCTGAAATTCCTAGCATCCCAGGAATCCAGGGAGACTAGGATTGAGTAGACACAAGCTATTCAGTACGATGTCACACAGAGAACAGGGGAAAAGGGCTGAGTAGGTACAAGCTCTTCAGTATGTCATCATTAAAGAATTGGATCCAAGGGCTCTGAGCCCAAGAGAGATGTAGTTGCCTGGTATCAGGGCTTGCAGGCAGGGCCAAAAGGCAAGAAACCACACTTGAGAGAGTAAACCTCAGTCATGGGAAATGACCAGAGGTGAGTGCTGGCAAAGAGGGTCAACCATAGCCTTAAAGATTCTGGTTGGGGGTTCCTTCACTTCCAGATATACCAGAGGGGTGCCAGATGCTCAACAGTCACCCCCACAGATCCAGGAAGCGTTTATGCTGACTGGGAGAAGGGGAATTTACCAATGGTGCTGGTAGAGAGCCCAGTGATTGGTTAGGTGGAAAGTGTGCTTGTTGCAGGCCAACTGGGAAGAGGATCCCAGCATCCCTCAGATTGCCTGTGGGCGGGAGGGATCTGCCAGGAGTGCCTGCTAGAGTCTCAGCACCAATAGCTGATGATATATCCTGTCAGGACCCTGATAGCAGGCCAGCATAAATGTCTGAATACTAACACCTATTCCCAGGTATGTCTTTCTTACCTAAATGTGTGTCATAAAATTTCCTATCAGAAAGATACTGTATTAGAGTTCTCTAAAGGAAAGAACAGACAGAATAAATTTGTATATTAAAAGAGAATTTATTGGATTATTTGTAGAGTGAGATCTGGAGAGTCCAGCAATGGATTCTCTTGCTGGAGAATGTGAGAATCTAGTGTTTTCTCATTCTCCAGGGCTGAATGTCTCAGGGGTCACAACCTACTGCTAAAAGGCTAAAGACTCTCTAGTCATAGAAAGTCCAAAAGTTTCTAATATTGGTAAAGGAATATTACAGCAACAGGGTAGATTAACTTGCCAATTGGAATGAAGGCAAACAAGCAAAACTGGAAGTTACTTTCTTCCACATCCTCTTATTAGGGCCTCCACCAGAAGATGCAGCCCATGTTTAGGATGATTCTGCTTCAATCAATCTGATCAAGATAATACTTCACAGTAGTGTCCAGAATCTTGTGTTTTTGTCTATTCAAGATGCTGTCAAGTTGACAGGCAAGGTCAGCTATCCACATGCTATCACTATACCAGGAAGTGGAAAGAAGGCTTGTTGGTATCAGAAATTGGCATTTGATTTTGTAATGAGCATGTATGACCCTGTGAATGTATCTGTCTCCCACTAGTTTCAATGTGGTTCCTGGCCACATCTCACTAGTTACTGCCTCTAGCTTGAGCCCCTTTCTTTACTTTTGGATATTTAAAAAGGTATGTTTTTGATCCTGGGTCCCACACTATAGCTCAGGTTGTTCTGACTTTCTATGTAGTCAAGATTGGCCTGAAACCCAAAGCAAATCTCCTGCCTCAGTCTCATGGGTATTGTGATTTCAGTCTTAGACCTCTTTGCTTACATCCCTATGGACCACCATCCCTTGCATAAAATGACAGTGAATTTATGCTTCTTACACTTTATCCAGGTCATATGTTTTCCTTCTGAAGATTCGTTGGCATGTTTAAAATATTATATACAGGTTTATATTTCTCCCATTTACCATTGTTGTGGAAGTGTAATTTCAGGTCAGTCACAGAAATAACGAGGTCTACAGGAGTGACCCTCTCTTGTTCTGAATGCTCTAGATCATCAAATAGATTTCTGAATGAAGTTAGACATGGAACTTTCTCAGAGCAATATGTCCATATTTTAAATATAATTTTAAAAATCAACCCTCATGGTATATATGATTTACCCTACAGTCATGAATTATAACCTAGACAACACTGAACTGCTTATTTTTTTGCTCATAAATACATGCACAGATATTTTAATCTCATCCTTATAAAAGGTCAAATTTTAAAAATAATTAGCTAGTAACATTCTTTGACATGTATAAAAGACTATGATGTTATATATATTTTTAATCTCTGAAGGTATCACTTGGAGATATTCTTGACAGGAATCCATACAGTGTCCACATGGATCAGAGAAAGAAAGCAATAGGGTAAGAACTCAAGCTCAAGGTTGAGTTTAAAATCAATCTTAATCTTTGTTCTGCTGCTATTGGCTATTGCTATAAAGCAAACAGTCATTCTTAGAGAAGAAGTATTAATGTCAGTGGATTGAGAATTGAGTACTACTTTAGATTACTTAACACAGATTATCAGTATCCAACAGGCATGAAATGTCAATTCTAAAAGTAACAATACCTAACAATAGTAAGAATTTTCTAATGTTCTACTGAAGCAAACCTGATGTCCAAGTGGAATTGGTTCTTAGAATCCCTCAGTGTTTTGAGTGACACATGTCCTCCATAGGTTCATGAAATTGAATGTTAGCTCCCCAATTGGTGACTCTATTGGGGAAGTTATGGGACCCTTTGGAGGTAGAAGCTTGCTGGGTGATGAAGTATGGCAATCAAGTATGGGTTTTGAAGGTTTATAGGCTGACCTTCTCCCTTGTCTTTTTCTTTCTGAGTCCTGTGTGTAGATGAAAATATGATTAGGCAGCTTTCTGCTTTTGAATGTTGTCATGTCTTTCATACCATGATGGACTGTACCCTCTGGAATTGAAAGCCCAAGTAAACCCTGTTCTCCCTAAGTTACTTTATATCCACAATATTTTATCAAAACATCAGATGAGTCACTGATGAAAACCCCAATATATCAAGTGAACATCTTGCAAAAATATTCATTGACTATAGAGACACATGGAAAATAATTACTTGGGGAAGAAAAGATGTTTTAGAACCTTACTTTCCTTTCCTTATCTATATGAAAATGTTGTAATCAATGCAGCCAATTTTCAGTTGGCTTTTAGACTTCAAATGAAGCATGAAAGCATCTTTCTTTAACCTTAAATATCTTTCAGAAATTTGATAATTTAAGTATGGGCAACAAATGTTCAAGACAATAGTGTCAATGAATTTGGTCAAAGATACAGTGAACACAACTACAAATCCTCTGTCTCAGTTCAGCAGCAAGCAGTGACTCTGGGAAACCTTTGTGTGAAATATTAATTTGATGCTTTTAGACACAATATGCATGGATCATGAAACACATTTTAATTATTTCTTCTCTCAATGCTCAAATATAATAAAAGTATAGCAGCACAGGGAATTGGGCACCAGTAACAAGATCACTAGATGACAACAGCTACTTTGACTTGCTTATTCCCAAAGCATCAGCTTTGAGCAAAATATTCCAACAGCATAGAGTGCTGGTTGGAAACCCATCAGAGGCTCACAAGTACAAAGGAACAGCAAACTCATTCATGTCACCTCCTTCTTTTTAATGTTCACTTTTCATCCTCAGTGTGTGTGTGTGTGTGTGTGTGTGTGTGTGTGTGTGTGTGTGTCCACTCCCTATAAAATGAGCATTTGTTCACACTGTGACTCTTCACTTGTCTTTTATCAGATTTGGATTGACCTGGTGGTGATGGTTGGTAAATTGCCAGCCTTCCCGACAACAGAGGCTCCTTTAATACTTTGTTTTCTAATTATATATGAATCCATAGAGTTGACTTCTGTGGCCCTCCATGTGATCAGAGAAAATTACATTTTCATTGATGTCTACTATATGAACTAGGCAGCACCATGTAGAGTTCTGAGCTACAAAACTGATATAATTAGTCATGTTAAGCTGACAATAACACACATACACTAACACACATGGTGAGAAGGGGCACACTCGTTGGGTGAACTTGAATGAGGCCTTTCACTTTTAGAAAATAAAAGGAGAGCCATCATTTAGCTTTCTTTGCATTCTTGTCTGTAAATTATCTTATTTAAAACATTCCCTTCATAATTAAATCTCAAAAAGAAAGGAATCATTTTGTTGTTTCAATTTCCTCATCCCTCCAGTGACCATCAGTTTTCTTTTTCAGTTATGATGGCTTGGTTAGAATTCCAGCGGCAAACTTTGGAATCCCTCTTTCAGCCTTTCTGCAGCATTAAGCAGTAGGCCTTCTTTCCCTTGCCATGAACTCTATTTCTCTTTGTGATCCTCCCATGCTCTTCATATTCCTTTTAGGTTTATCTTATGCTTGATTCAGTTCTGGTGTGACATTGTCCCATTAAATCAATGGATCACAAACTGAATTATAGATCTGATGATATATGACCCTCATTTAAATTAAAGCAAAGCCCAACAGAATTGTTATCCTAATCAACAAACCAGAGCCAATGTTCAGTAATCTGAATATTTAAAATATTTCAAATTATTCTGAGGAAGTGGTTTTAAGACTGCATCAGTTCAGTAGGCTTATTCAGGATGTCTCTTACTTCCTTTAACTCCCTGGCTTGTGACGGTCTACCCTCAGGTATTTACCATCATTTTTTATCTTTCCATCCTCCTGTATCCAGAAAAGAATGCTTCCCTGAGTTCCACACTGAAGTTTATAGCTATTAACATCCTGAAGGAACCTTAGCTAAACACATCCCAAAGCGGGCACTCACTGTTTCACTAGTTCGCTTTGATTTAATGTCCCATTTCCTCTCTATCCAGCTAACGTGGTCCACATTGTTCCCATTTGGCCAGATAGTGAACAGCTGACTTGATTTTCATTGTTCCCATATTATCCAGGCAGTGAATCCAAACCTCTTGAAAGAAGTGCCAACATTTTAAATGCCTTCACCTTCCACAAACAAACCATCACCAATGTCATTACCAATTGTCCAGCCATTTCAAAAGTTCTTACTTAGAAAAAGGACAGACCAAACTAAATTTTTGAAATAGTATATACTTTTCAACATTGTTTGAAATTCAGAATTTTGTTTGTTTTTCTTTAGTTATCTTAATTTCATCCAAAATACTTTTATTTTTTCAATTTAGTTTTATTTTTTGAATACAATGTTTGGATAATACATTCTAATCTAATACATTTTTCTTTCCCAGTCTCCTCCCAGATCCTCTTCACCTTCCTACCTGTCCACCTCTATGCTTTCCTTCTCTCTCTTTCTCTCTTTAGAAAATAAACAGGCAGGGGGAAAAAAGCAAAGCAAACATACCAGAATTTTTTAAAAAGGAAACATTGAAAAATCATGACAAATAGACAGACACATACAAAACAAACAACCCCTCACAAATAACACATAAAAACACAAAATCAGAAAATATAATATAGTAACAAAACACCAGTGAGTTAAAAAAAAATGCCCAAACAATGCATTATGAGACAGAAAATCTAGAAAACCACCACCAAGTTCATTTTGTGCTGGAAATCTATTGCTGGGCATAGGACCTACACTTAAATGAGATTTGTTTGGAGAAAACTGATTTTTTTCTTTGCAATTGATTATCTGTTAGAGATAGCTTTTTGGTTAGGGATGGGATGTAGTGTCAACTTTGGCCTCTCAGCACTGGGACCCTATCTTTTTTGAATCTGCACATGTCCTGTACATGGCATTATAGTCTCTATGAGTTCATATGTGCATCAATCCTGTTTTGTCCAGAAGACATGGTTCCCTTGGTGTCCTCCATCGCTTCTGGCTCTTACTGTTAGGGTCTGAGAGAACCCTCCAAGGAAGACCAACAATCACATAAGCAGTTTAGCAAGAGTGTATTGTTTCTAACAGTTGGCGTGGCCAATAGTGACCCCAAAGGGAGGTCACAAGCTCCTTTTAAGCAGAATTAGGGGAATTCCAAGGAGGAGGGATTGATCTGGTGCTGATCTGTGGAGAAAAAATTAGTCTGGGGGCTGATTGGTGGGAGGCTCTACTTGTTAGGGGCCCATTGGTGGTGGTGGTGGGGTCTAGTGTCTAGGGGCTTAGAGAGGGTATGGAAAGATATCTTTAGCTAGCAGAAGTCTGGGGGGTATCCACTGAGCCAGCAGAAGTGACTTGGAGCCTGGTGAGCCAGCAGAAGGGGCTTCAGGGCACCTGCTTATCCAGCAGTAGGCTGGGGGGCACCTGTTGATTGGTTGCCCCTAAGTTGTGATTTTCTGAGAATTACTTGCTCAGCTCTAGCCATTCTAGTGAACCAAAGCTAAGGCCTGGTCCATGTCAGGGCTGCCAGGGAAATTTGTTTTGGCCCTTGCTTGGCCACCCAATCCTTTCACTTACAATCTTTCTTCCTCTTTTTCTTCAGAGTTCCATGAGCCCTGAGGTGAGGAGATTGATAGAGACATCCCATTTAGGACTGAGTGTTCCAAAGTCTCTCATTCTCTGTATGTTGTCTAGCTGTGGGTCTCTGTACTAGTTCCCATCTCTTTCAAGTTGGAACTTCTCTGATAAGGGCTGAGGAAGACATTGATGCATGGATAGTAGAATGTCATTAGGAGTCATTTTATTGTTTTATTACTTTAGCAAATTATTTGTTTTTCCCCCTAGGTCCATGGCCTATCTAGTGTCAGGTTTTAGGCTGCCGAAGCAGTGTCAGTCCTGGGTCTTGTGGAGTGGTCTTTATATCAAGTTAGAGAGTAGCTGGTTACTCCCACTATATTTCTGCCACTATTGCACCAGTATATTCCAAAACAGTTCTTCATAGAACTGAAAGGAGAATTTTCTGCTTCACATGTAGACACATACAAACAACAGCAACAAACAGGATAGCTCAAACATCTTGAACAACCAAAGAACTTCTAGAGTTATTGCTACCCCCAATTTCAAGATTTGCTGCAGAGTTATAGTAGTAAAAACAACTCCTTGTTGTCCTAACATATATGTTGATGAGTAGAATCAAATTGAAGCCCCAGATATCAATACACACACTTATGGACACCTGATGTTTTTGTAGAATGAATCCAGAAATATATCCTTCAAAAAGACAGCATCCTCAACAAATGGTGCTGGTCAAATTGGATGGCTACGTGTAGAAGTGTCCAAATACATCCATATTTGTCATTTTTTATAAAAGTCAACTCCAAAAGGATGAAGGACCTCAACATAAGGCTAGATACCTTGAATCCTTGAATCTGACAGAAAAAAAGTGTGGAATAGCCTTGCCCAGGAGAAGACTTTCTGAACAAAACACAGATAATACAGGCACTAAGAATTTCTTTTTTCTTTAAGACCCAGTTTGTGGGAAATTTTAATTTGACCAACAAAGTGTTGTTTTCTTTCCTTAAGTGAAGAACATTGTTAAAAAAAACAAAAACAGGAAATATTTCTCAACTATGTTTTGATGATAACAGATCAAATAAATTAATTTTATTTTTTACTTTGCAAGAAAAATACAGAGGAAAATATCTCACTCACTGTGATGGTTTAAATGTAATTGGCCTCATAATCCCATAGGGAGTGGCACCATTAGGAGGTGTGGCTTTGCTGGGGCGAGTTTGGCCTTGTTAGAGGAAGTGTGTCACTGTGGGGCGGGCTTTGATGTTTCCTATACTCAGGATAGGACCCAGGGTCTCAGCCAACCTCCTGTTGCCTGCAAGATGTGGGGCTTTCAGCTGTTTTTTCAGCACCACATCTGTCTGCATGCTGCCATGTCCCACCATGATGATAATGGACTGAACTTCTGAAGCTGTAAGTTACTGCTCACACACACCCAATTAAATGTTTTCCATGTAAGAATTGCTGTGGCCATGGTATCTCATTGCAGCAACAGAAACACTAAGACACTCACATATTAGTAGAACACTGTTTCTCAAGGAAATAACTTTTACTCGTGACAAGAATTATTGATCTAAAGAACTGATTTTTCTTATATATGCAATCATAATGATTTTCTGTAATTTCTTTTTTTTATTTTCTGTAATTTCAATAAACAAATCTCTGTAATAATATTTTGACTTTTATACTATATTTTATCATGAAAATCAAAAGAAATATATATATATAGTAAGAAGAATACATTTCTAGAAATCTCTTTTATTATTGATTGACTAAATCCCCTTTTAAAAAAAATCAATTGAATCTGTAAAACAAAACTTTTCCATGTTTAAAATAATTATAATGGTATAGAAAAATAAAACTTGGTGTATTTAAATACTTAAATTATTTCCTACACTGTTCTTACCATTTTTTTTTTTACTTCTTCTGAAGTAATTTCCTAATCTTAAGTTAAATAATGAAGAAACTGGATTGATTATTTAATGCTTAAGAGCATTGGCTGCCCTTCCAGAGAACCCAGGCTCAGTTCCCAGTGCTGTATTACAGCTCACTACCATCTGCAACTCTAGTTTCAGGGGCTCTGATACCTTCTGGCCTTTCCAGGCACCAGGCATGAATATAGTACACAAGCATACAGCCATACAAAACACATGAAGTGAATAAATAAAATTTTTAAAAATTGCTTAAAATGAAGATTAGTCATGATAATTTTTAAATGGTTTGAAGTAATAAACCTCCTGCATTATGAAGTATGTATTCCCGGTCAAGTGTAAGTATTTCTTCTTTCTAACTGTATATTGCATTGCTTAAGGGTATAATTTTTGAAAGTGTTTTTCTCTACCCATAAGTATTCCCTTATCCATTATCCTTGTGCCAGGAAAAATAAAATGATAATGGGATCATTTCAGTATAAACAAAGTAGCTACCGTGCCATCTGCTCCCTGTGTCTGGATGAATAAGAGACTGGCCTGGTGCCATCTCAAGGTCCCAAGGCCATGCCAATCACCTGCCAGCAGGAAAAATTTAACTTGTTAGATTATTAAAAATTTGCCAGTGTTAGTGAATGTTGGTGAACTATAGACAATTACCCTCTAATTATCTGAAATATTTCACATGAGTTTGCTTTGTAGATCAAATGGACATTGTATGGCAACTTTGGTGCACTTCATGGCACTCAGCAGCATAATGTTAGATCAGCCTTGAGCATAGCACATTTTAGGCAAGACTTATCTTTTCTCCATATAGGAAGGTGGGTCGTTTTTGTGTGCATTTGCCCTTTCCTTTCTCCTGTTTGTTGCTTGTTCTGCTCTATATCCTACAGAGGCTTCACTTGAGCTTCATAACAATAGCTTCTCACAGTCTCTGGCCCAAGCCAGGATCTGCCTAGGAAATGGACCTGGCTGTTCCTCCTTCCTTGTTTCATCGCTCATTGATGTTTGGATCTTGTTTATGCCATTTCTGGTTTGCATCTCAAGTGAATCTATAGGTATACCCTTTAGGTCCCATTAAACAGAGTGATTCTCTCTTTCTCTTTCTCTCTTTCTCTGTAATTTTGTTTATTTATTCAAATGCCATATTTTTTGAAAATTAATAAGTATATTTTCTCCTGATGAGGAGTATGGTTTCTTAATTTCATTGCCAAGATTGGCTTCTGTGTATATAATTACAACATGACCAAATAAAACCAATTTGTATCTGGCAAAATGAACCAGTAACTAATTCATAATGATTAGAATTGAGAAAAAAAATGTAAGAAAGACTGGGAATATCCATCTATTACAAATTTGTTTAGCTTGTTTAAGACCCTTTGTTCAATCAAAGAATAGCAGGAGAAAATTCAATAAAACTATATACTATCTTTATTTTTAAGACATTAAAACCACAAATTCTTCCTTTTATAATTTAATGTGGCAAAAATATTTTAGTGTAACAACCATGGTCAACTTACTGTTTTCAGAAAATTATATTTCCTCTCATGTTTTAATGCTTTATTCATATGACAAAGTGGCATATATTTAACCTAAAGCCTATCACATCAATCTCAGGTCCAATATTCAGTAGATTTCCTTATGTTTGTAAGGAATTCTTTTATTTAGCCACATGGTTGTAAGAAAATCCTTACACATATGATGCTTGTGCATACTACTGGTAGATTCATCTTAAGGATATAAATGTACCACATATTTTAAATCCATACTTTGGTAGAGGGACAGCTAGATTGTTTCCAGTGTCCAGATATCATAAATAAAGTGGCTAAGTGTAGTTAGTGGTTTCCTGCATGGCTCACAGTCAGGACAAATCTCTCTTACCCACCAGTCCCATAGTTGCTCAAACCCAACAAAGAAAGCACACAGAAACTTATATTGCTTACAAACTGTATGGCTGTGGCAGGCTTCTTGTTATCTACCTTTTCTATATTAAATTAACCCATTTCTGTTAGTCTATACTTTGCCACATGGCTTGTGGCTTACCGGTGTCTTTACATGTTGCTTCTCATGGCAGTGGCTGGCAGTGTCTCCTCCCAGCCTTCCTGTTCCCAGCCTTCTCCTCTTCCTTGTCCTGCCTACCCTATCCTTCCTGCCTGGCTACTGGCCAATCAGCACTTTATTTATTTTGACCAATCAGAGCAACACATTTGACATACAGAACATCCCACAGCAGCTAAGTACATAGTTGAGCAAATGTCCTTGTAGTATGGTAGAGCGTTGTTTGGGTTTATGCCCAGGAGTGGTATAGCTGAGTTCTGAGGTAAGTCAATTCCCAATTTTTTGAGAAACTACTATATAGTTTTTTAAAGTGGCTGTACAAGCTTGTACTCTACCAGCAATGGAAGAGTGTTCCCCTTGCTCTACATCCTTGAAAACATGAGCTGTCACTTGTGTGTCTTATCTTAGCCATTCTGACAGATATAAGACAGAATCTCAGAGTTACTAAGTCTCTGATGGCTAAGGATGTTTAACATTTCTTTAAGTGCCTCTCAGCCATTTCAAATTCCTCTGTTGGGAATTCTCTGTTTAGATCTGAACACCATTTTTAATTGGATTATTTAGTGTGTTGATGTATAATTTCTTGGGTTCTTTATGTATTTTGGATATTAGCCCTCTATCAGATGTGGGGTTTGTGAAGATTTTCTCCCAGTCTGTAGGCTGCCATTTTGTTCTTTGCCTTACAGAAGCTTTTCAGTTTCATGAAGTCTTATTTATTATTTTTTTTTATCTTAGTGCTTGTGTGATTGGTGTTCTGTTCAGGAAGTTGTCTCCTGTCCCAATGCATTCAAGTCTATTCCACACTGTCTCTTCTGTAAGATTTACTATGTCGGGTTTTATGTTGAGGTCTTTGATCCAATTGGACTTGAACTGTGTGCATGGTGATAGATATGGATTTATTTTCATTCTTCTACATGCTGACATCCAGTTAGACCAGTACCATTTGTTGGAGATGCTTTCTTTTTTCCATTGTGTATTTAGGGTTTATTTTTTAATCAAAAATCACATGTCCACATGTGCTTGGATTTATTTCTGGGTCTTCAATTTGGTTACACTGATCTACCTGTCTGTTTTTATGCCAATACCATTTGGTTTTTATTACTATTGCTCTGTAACACAGCTTGAAATCAGGGATGGTGATACCTCTGGAAGGTCTTTTATTTTACATGATTGTTTTAGTTATCTTGCGATTTTTATTTTCCCCTAAGAAGTTGGGTGTTGTTCTTTCAAGTTCTGTTTAAAAAAAAAAGTGATGAAATTTTGATGGCAATTGCATTGGATCAATAGATTGCTTTGGTGAGATGGCCGTCTTTGCTTGTTAATCTTATAAATCCATGAGCATGGGAGACATTTCTATCTTCTAATATTTATTTCAAAAACTTTAAGTTCACTTGCATGGTAAGAGTTACATGAAGATATTTGTATTATTTGTGGCTATTGTGAAGGGTATTGCTTCTCTGATTTCTTTCTTAGCCCATTTATAGTTTGTATATATAAAACATATTGATATTGATTTTTTGTTTATTTTATATCCATCAATTTGCTGAAGGTGTTTATCAACTGTAGGAGTTCCCTGGTAGAATTTTTGAGGTTGCTCCTATATAGTATCATAACATCTGCAAACAGTGATACTTTAATTCTTCCTTTCCAGTTTGTATCTCCATGATCTCCTTTTGTTGTCTTATTGCTCTAGATAAAACTTCAACTAATATATTAAATAGATATGGAAAGAGTGGACAGCTTTGTCTTGTCCTTAATTTTAGTGGAATTTGTTTAAGTTTCTCTCCTTTTAATTTAACATTATTTTTTGGCTTGCTGTATACCACCTTTATTATATTTAGGTATTTCCCTTGTATCCTTGATCTCTTCAAGATTTTTTTTTTATCATAAATGGGTACTGGATTTTGACAAAGGCTTTTTCAGCATCTAATGAGATGATCATCTTGTTTTTCTTTCAGTTTGTTTATATGGTGGATTACATTGACAGTTTGCGTGTGTGTATGTTGAACCTTCCCTGCACCTCTGGGATGAAGCTTATTTGATAATAGTGCATGGTCTTTTTGATGTTTTCTTGGATTTGGTTTGTGAGTATTTTTGAGTCAATGTTCATGAGGGAAATTGGTCTCTAATTCTCTTTCTCTGTTGAGTCTTTGTGTGGTTTAGATATCAGGGTAACTATGGCTCCATAAAATTAGCCAGGGAATGTTTCTATATTGTGGAATAGTTTGAAGAATATTAGTATAAGCTCTTCTTTGAAATCATGGATGAATTCTGTGCTGAAACCATCTGGTCCTGGATTTTTTCATTTTTCTTTCTCTCTCTTTCTTTCTTTCTTTCTTTCTTTCTTTCTTTCTTTCTTTCTTTCTTTATTTATTGTTAGGAGACTTTTATTGATTGCTTCAATTGCAGTAGGGATTATAGATCTATTTAAATTGTTTATCTGATATTGATTTAACTTTGCTGAGTGGTATCTATCATGAATTTGTTCATTTCTTTTAGATTTTTCAATTTTATAGAGTAAAGGTTTTTGAAATATGATCTAAATGATTCTTTGGATATCCTCAGCATTTGTTGTTATATACCTATTTTAGTTTATGATTTTATTAATTGGGATAGTCTCTCTGCCTTTTTGTTAGTTTGGATAAGGGTTTGTCTATCTTGTTGGTTTTTCAAAGAACCAACTCTTTGTTTAAGTGATTTTTTTTATATTCTCTTTTTTCTATTTTATTGATTTTAGCCCTCAGTTTGATTTTTTATAGCCTTTTACCTCTCTTAGGTGTGTTTGCTTCTTTATGTTCTAGAGCTCTCAGGTGTTCTGTTAGGTTAGTAATATGAAATATATCTGTTTTTTTATGCAGACATTTAGTGCTATGAACTTTTCTCTTAGCACAGCTTTCATTGTGTCTCTTAAGTTTGGGTGTATTGTGCCTTCATTAACATTGAATTCTAGAAAAGATTTTATTTTTTTTACTTCTTCCTTGACCCAGTGGTAATTCAGTAGAGAGTTGTTCAGTTTCTATGAGTTTGTAGGCTTTGTGCTGTTTCTGTTATTGAAATCCAGCTTTAATTCATGGTGGCCCGATAAGATACAGGGGTTATTTCAACTTTCTTGTATCTGTTGAGACTTGATATATGACTGAATATGCTGTCAAATTTGGATAGATATTGTTTAAATTTGACTTTGTCATAAAATAGTTCATTTTTTTCTATCTGTGGTAATTAAAAGTATTGCTGGGTATAGTAGTCTGAGCTGGCATATGTGATCTTTTAGAGTCTGTAAGATGTCTTTCCAGAGCCTTCTGATATTTAGAGTCTCCTTGAGAAGTTGGGTATAATTCTAATAGGTCTGACTTTATATGCCACTTTTCCTTTGCAACTTGTAATATTCTTTCTTAGTTCTGTACTTTTAGTGTTTTGATTATTATGTGGGGATGGGTCTGTTTTTTTCTGGTCCAATCTATTTGATGTTCTGTATATTTCTTATGCCATTAGAGACACCTTCTTCTTTAGGTTTAGTGAAATTTTCTTCTTTGATTTTATTGAATATATTTGCTGGGCTTTTGATCTGGGATTCTTCTTCTTCAATCCCTACTATTCTTAGGTTTGGTCTTTTCATAGTGTTATAGATTTCTTGAATGTTTTGTGTTAGGAACGTTTTTATATTTAACATTTCTTTGACTGATAAATCTATTTCTTCTAATGTATGTTTAATGCCTGAGATTCTCTCTTCCATCTCTTTTGTGCTGGTGATTCTTGCATCTGTAGTTCCTATTCACTTACCCAGATTTTTCATCTCCAGAATTCTTTCCATTTGTGTATGTGTGTATGTTTAATTCTTCTATTTCAATTTTCAGGTCTTGAACTGTATAGGATGCATAAGAAGATGTAGCCTTTTTAGAGGAGAAGTACCACTGGTGGTGGGCTTTGAAATTTCAAGACTGGCTCCATTCCTAGTGTCTATCTGCCTTGTTGTTTTGTTTCAAAATGTGAGCTCTAAGTTACCGGTACAGTGTCATACCTGCCTGCCTGATGCCGTGCTTCCTGCTCTTAGAGTGATGGACTCTATTCCTATGGAATCATAGCCCCAAAGTAAATGCTCTCTTTTTAACTTGACTTGATAATGGTGTTTTATCATAGCAGTAGAAGATTAAAACAAACCTTTTATTAGTCATAATTCTGGAAGTGGATGACTATTAACAGGATTTCTAAACATTTTCTGTACAGTGTTAAATACTAGGCTCAAGACAGAAAATTCCAAAGGAAAGCATTTTCTAAGACTCCACTTGCTAATATCAGAATTGATAAAATCCGTAATAATTGCTCTATTACAATGAGAATTGATAGTTTAATTATCATCCATGTACGTCACAGATAGGATATTGGTAGCACACATTTCTATACAGTAATCTACTTTGTAAGTTTCCTAAGAATACTGCTTGTTTTTCTTAAGCAATTCTTGATTATTTTAGATTTTTAAAAATTGTATAATCAAGTGCATTATAACTTAGAAATGTAAAATGAGTTTTGATTTATGTACCCCCCCCCCACTATGGAGTATCTTGATTGCTCATGAGTGAAGTAAACATTAATTTATGTTGGCATTTTAGTTACAAAATAAACCACAGTTTCTATTTTTGTTTCAAATGTCAGTGAGAGAAATGTTCAGCAAACATTACTCTGGTGATTCTGAGCCAACAGTATTACTGCTGCTTAGATTTCTAATTTGTTTTGTGATCTGGCCTGAAAATAAAATACAACAGAACAATTTACAATATTTTATCTATAAATACAAAATATAGTAGAACATTTTGTAGAATGTAAAATGTAGCATTCAATTTAAGAACAATTAAGAACATTAAGCTAAGAGAGATTGCTATCCTTTCAGAGGACCTTGGCTTGGTACCCAGCACCCACATGGCAACTCAAAACTTTATATAACTCTAGTTTCTGGGGAACCAATGGTCTCTGTAGGCACTACACACAAGTGGTGTACATGCATACATATTAACACATGTACACATAAAAAAAAAGAACACATATTTTTAAGTTACATTAAAATATGGTAGTGTAGTATTGAAGAGTCATTGTGTGGATCATAAATGAAAATGTTCTTCTGTAAACCATCTAGAATACAATCATCTATCTACATTATACTTTTAAGTTAATTTGCAACACATTTATGAAAGTTTGTGAAAATCATCTTTCAGATAAATAACTGCATCATAAATATCATTCAGGAATCCAATCGAGAATTGGCAAACATTTTTTCTTAGAAAAATCCACATAGAAAATTGTTTAATGTTTGACAATTGTACAACCTCTATTGCAACTATCAAATACAGAATTATTGTACAAATGTAAACACTTGTTCTATGTGAACATATGCATGGTTTCCATATAAACCTGGTGATTGCTCGGACTTGGCCCATGCTTTCTGCTCTAGAAGATATAGATATACTAGAGAGGGTTATAGTCCCTGAGAAAATACATTCACTTAGGTGATAATAGACATAAAATTAAATATATCCAAAAGTCAAAAGAAAAATTATATATAAGTTAGCATTACTATTAAAAAAAAAACACTGACACCTGTCAGAACTTTTGAATAATAAATTTATAGAGGCTTTTTAGGACCTCATTCAGCAGGAGGACAAAACCTTAGAGGATGCTTGGTAATTAAGCAGTGTTTATAGCCACAAAATCCTTTCTTGGATTGCTTACTCCGGTAGAGGTATATATTGAAAGCAGTGTGTAAGGACATAAAGGGTAAGTTTAAAACAGCTTAAGGGATTGGAAATTACAAGATATATTTTGGAAAAGTGAATTCTCCTCTTTGACAAATGTTACAGACTAAAGATTTTTGGCTGGAAAAATAACAGATTAGTGTCACAAGCAGAAAGTGGATGAATGTGTTCTTTAGTTCTCAAGAGATGCAAAGTCAGTAGGCACAGCAATGGACCTAATCTGTGTTTAAAAGGAGCTGTTACTGTTGGTTTTGACATGGTGGCCAATGGGTACAATGGAGGTGGCCTGGACATTAAATAGAACTTCAGAGCTCCAATCTGCCCTGGAACTCCCATCTGTACCAGAGGTGAGTGCCTGGGGTTACAGTCAGAGAGGCAACTGCACTGGGTCCCACCGCTGGACACAGGCCATTCCGGGAGGACCTGACTAACTTGGCCCAGTTTCCGGCCAATTGGCGGACCCTGCAGGAAGGCTCCCCTTTTCCAAGACTGCAGGCAGACCTTGTACTCTCCACACCCTGCCCCAAACCCATCTGCCAGAGACCACAGCCACTTCCTGGGAATCAGAGACCAGCACCAAGCTTCCGTCCTTCCCTGGAACTCCCATCTGGACCAGAGATCAGAGGAACTCCCATCTGGACAAGAGGAGCTCCCATCTGGACAAAATAAGGAGACCCCAGGGACTTCCCGAGACTCAGAGTCAAGGCCCCCAGCTCCTATCCAGCCAGCACTCTCATCTAGACCAGTGCTCCCATCTGGCCCAGAACTTCCATCTGGACCAGAGAGAGGCTCCCTAAATCTGTCAGCTCTCTCTGGACCAAGTATACTGATAAGACCAAGAACGAATGCAAGAGGACATGGGCAGACGTCAAGGCAGAAGTACATACACAAAATAAAGAGCAATACAGCATCACCAGAACCTAGCCCTTCTCCAACAGCTAGACCTGAACATCACGGAATGGAAGAAGAAGAAGAAAACAACCTTATAAGTAACATCATGAAGAGGCTAGAGTCTTATATAGAAGAAATAAAAAATAAAGTAGAGGAACAGACAAACAAAAATGGAAAGAATGCTATAAAAAACTAGAGGAAAGGACAATTAAAGCAGAAGAAAACAATAAGTCCTTGAAAGAAAATCATGAAAAAGCAAGGGAGACAATCCAAGACCTGAAGAGGGAAATAGAAAAAATGAAGGAGACAATAGTAGAAGGAATGTTGGAAATAGAAAATCTGAGTAAACAAACAGGAACTTCAGATGCAAGTATAACCAACAGAATGTAAGAGATGGAAGAGAGGATCTCTGGTATTGAAGATACGTTAGAAGAAATAGATGCATCAGTCAAAGAAAGCACTAAAACCAACAAATTCATGACCCAAAATGTCCAAGAAATTTGGGACACCATGAAAAGACCAAACCTACAAATAATAGGGATAGAGGAAGGAGAAGAATACCAACTCAAAGACACAGAAAATATATTTAACAAGATCATAGAAGAAAACTTTACCAACTTAAAGAAGGAAATGCCTATGAAGATAAAAGAAGCCTAAAGAACACCAAACACACTAGACCCCCCCAAAAAAGTCCCCTCGCCACATAATAATTAAACAACTAAACATGCAGAATAAAGAAAGAATGTTAAGGGCAGCAAAGGAAAAAGGCCAAGTACTTATAAAGGCAAACCCATCAGAATAACACCCGATTTCTCAATGGAGAATTTAAAAGCCGGAAGGACCTGGACAGATAGAATGCAGACAGTAAGAGACCATGGATGCCAGCCTAGACTAACGTACCCAGCAAAACTTTCAATCATCATAGACGGAGTGAACAAGACCTTCCAAGACAAAACCAGATTTAAAAAATACTTATCCACAAAGCCAGCCCTACAGAAAGCACTAGAAAGAAAATTCCAACCTAAGGAAGGCAGATACACCCATGAAAACACAGGCAATAGATAACACCACAGCAGTAAAACCCAAAGAAGAGAAGTACACACACACTTCCACCAAAAAAAATAAAAATAACAACAGGAATGAACAATCACAGGTCATTAATATCCCTTAATATCAATGAACTTAATTCACCTATAAAAAGACACAGACTAACAGAATGGATACGAAAACAGGACCCATCTTTCTGCTGCATGCAAGAAAGACACCTCAAATTCAAAGACCGAGACCTGGAAAAAGGCTGGGAAAAGACTTGCCAATCAAATGGTGTTAAGAATAAAGCTGATGTAGCCATCCTAATATCCAGCAAAATAGACTTCAAACTAAAATCAGTCAAAGGAGATGATGAAGGACATTACATACTCATCGCAGGAAAGATCCACCAAGATGAAGTCTCAATTCTGAACATTTATGCCCCAAACACAAGGGCACCCATATATGTAAAAGAAATGTTACTAAAGCTTAAATCACATATAAAACCCCACACATTAATAGTGGGAGATTTCAACACCCCACTTTCACCTCTGGATAGATCGGCCAAATTGAAACTTAACAGAGACATAATGGACTTAACTGATGTTATGGCTCAAATGGACTTAATCGATATCTACAGAATATTCCACCCAAACAAAAAAGCATATACCTTCTTCTCAGCATCCCATGGAACCGTCTCTAAAATCGACCACATACTTGGCCACAAAGCAAATCTCAACAGATACAAAACAATTGGAATAACCTCCTGTGTTCTATCAGACCACCATGGTTTAGAGTTAGATTTCAACAACAGAAAAAAACTACAGAAATCCTAGAATCTCATGGAAACTGAATAATGCTCAATTGAATCACCAATGGGTTAAGGAAGAAATAAAGAAACTAAAGACTTCCTAAAGATCAATGGAAATGAAAACACCACATACCCAAACTTATGGGATACTATGAAAGCAGTGCTAAAAGGGAAATTCATAGCACTGATAGCCCACATATAGAAGCTGGAGAAATCTCATGCTAGTGACTTGACAGCATACCTGAAAGCCCTTGAACAGGAAGAAGCAAAGTCTCCCAGGAGGAACAGACACCAGGAAATAATCAAATTGAGAGCTAAAATCAATAAAATAGAAATAAAGAGAACAGTATAAAGGATTAATGAAACAAAGAGTTGGTTCTTTGAGAAGATCAACAAGATAGACAAGCCCTTATCCAAACTAACCAAAAGACAGAATGAGAGCATCCAAATTAACAAAATCAGAAATGAAAAGGTGGTCATAACAACAGACAATAAGGAAACCCATCATCAGGTCATACTTCAAAACCCTCTACTCCAGAAAACTGGAAAATCTAAAAGAAATGGATAATTTTCTGGATAGGTACCACACACCTAAGTTAAATCAAGGCCAGATAAACCATTTAAATAGTCCAATAACCCCTAAGGAAATAGAATCAGTCATTAAAATCTCCCAACCAAAGAAAGCCCTGGACCTGATGGTTTCAATGCAGAATTCTACCAGATATTCAAAGAAGACTTAATACCAATACTTTTTAAATTGTTCCACACAATAGAAGCAGAAGGCATATTTCCAAACTCCTTCTATGAGGCTACAATTACTCTGATTCCTAAACCAAACAAAGATGCAACAAAGAAAGAGAACTACAGACCAATCTCCCCCATGAACATTGATGCAAAAATACTCAATAAAATTCTGGCAAACAGACTCCAAGAACACATCAAAACAATTATCCACCATGATCAAGTAGGCTTCATCCCAGGGATGCAAGAGTGGTTCAGCATACGAAAGTCCGTCAATGTAATACACCATATAAATAAACTCAAAGGAAAAAAAAAATAATGCCATGCGGTGGTGGCGCACAACTTTAATCCCAGCACTTGGGAGGCAGAGCCAGGCAGATCTCTGTGAGTTCGAGGCCAGCCTGGGCTACCAAGTGAGTTCCAGGAAAGGCGCAAAGCTACATAGAGAAACCCTGTCTCGAAAAACCAAAAAAAAAATAAAAATAAAAAATAAAAATAATAAAAGAAAAGAAAAACCACATGATCATCTCACTAGATGCAGAAAAGGCATTTGACAAAATCCAACACCCCTTCATGATAAAGGTCTTGGAGCAATCAGGAATACAGGGAACATACCTATACATAATAAAGGAAATCTACAGCAAGCCAACAGACAACATCAAATTAAATGGAGAGAAACTCAAAGCAATACCACTAAAATCAGGAACAAGGCAAGGCTTTCCCCTTTCCCCATACTTATTCAATATAGTACTTGATGTTCTAGCCAGAGCTATAAGACAACACAAATAGATTAAGGGGATACAAATTAGAAAGAAAGAAGTCAAGCTCTCCCTATTTGCAGATGACATGACAGTATACATGAGTGACCCCAAACATTCAACCAAGGAACTGATACAGCTAATGAAAACCTTCAGCAGCATTGCAAGATACAAGATCAACTCAAAAAAAAAAAATCAGTAGCCCTCCTATATACAATAGACAAACAGGCTGAGAAGGAAATCAGAGGTACATCACCCTTTACAATAGCCACAAATGATATAAAGTACCTTGGTGTTATGCTAACTAAGCATGTGAAGGACCTATATGATGAGAACTTTAAGTCCCTGAAAGAAGAAATTGAAGAAGTTGTCAGAAAATGGAAAGATCTCCCATGCTCATGGATAGGCAGGATTAACATAGTAAAAATGGCGATTTTACCAAAAGCAATCTACAGATTCAATGCAATTCCCATCAAATTACTAACACAATTCTTCACAGATCTGGAAAGAATAAGAGTCAACTTCATCTGAAAAAACAAAATCCCAGGATAGCCAAAAGAATCCTGTACAATAAAACAATGTCTGGAGGCATCACAAATCCCGACGTCAAGCTCTACTATAGAGCTACTGTATAAAAACAGATTGGTACTTGCATAAAAACTGACATGTGGACCAATGGAATCAAACTGAAGACTCTGACATTAACCCACACACCTATGAACATATAATTTTTGACAAAGAAGCCAAAAATATACAATAGAAAAAAGAAAGCTTTTTCAACAAATGCTGCTGGCATAACTGGATGTCAATGTGTAGAAGGCTGCAAATAGATCCATATCTGTCACCGTGCACAAAACTTAAGTCCAAGTGGATCAAAGACCTCAACATAAATCCAGCTACTCTGAACCTGATAGAAGAGAAAGGAGAAAGTATTCTTGAACGCATTGGCACCAGAGATCACTTTCTAAATATAACACCAGTAGCACAGACACTGAGAGAAACAATCAATCAATGGGATCTGTTGAAACTGAGAAGCTTTTGAAGAGCAAAGGACATGCTCAACAAGACAAAGTGACAGCCTACAGAATGGGAAAAGGTCTTCACCAACCCTACATCTGACAGAGGACTGATATCCAGAATACATAAAGAATTCAAGAAATTAGACATCAAAATACCCAACAGTACAATTAAGAAATGGACTATAGAACTAAACAGAGAATTCTCCACAGAGGAAGTTCAAATGGCTGAAAGACATTTAAGGAATTACTCAACATCCCTAATTATCTGGGAAATGCAAATCAAAATGACTCTGAGATACCACCTTACACCTGTCAGAATGGCTAAGATCAAAAACACAGAAGACAGCTTATGCTGGAGAGGGTGGGGTGTGGAGCAAGGGGAACTCTCCTCCACTGCTGGTGGGAATGCAAGCTTGTACAGACACTTTGGAAATCAATATGGCGCTTCCTTAGAAAATTCGGACTCCATGTGCCCCAAGACCCAGCTGTAGCACTCTTGGGTATATACCCAAGGAATACTCAATCATACAACAAGGGCATTTGCTCAGCTATGTTCATATAAGCTTTGTTTGTAATAGCCAGAACCTGGAAACAACCTAGATACCCTTCAACTGAAGAATGGATAAAGAAAATATGGTACATATACACAATGGAGTACTACTCAGCAGAGAAAAAAATGGCATCACAATGTTTCCAGGCAAATGGATGGATCTAGAAAAAATCATCCTGAGTGAGGTAACCCAGACTCAGAAGGACAAACATGGTATGTACTCACTCATAGGAGGATACTAGATGTAAAACAAAGATGACTAGACTGCTACACAACTCCAGGGAGGCTACCTAGAAAATGGGACCCTAGGAAAGATCCAGGGATCACCCAATGATAGAGAAATGGCTGAGATCTACATGAACAACCTGGACGACAGTGGGAGTAATGAAGTGTAAGATTTGAGGGAAAGAAAGGTTAGGGGAGCAGGAGATCCCAGCTGGATCAAGAACAGAAAGATAGAAAGAGGAATAACAGACCATGATAAATGAAGACCACATGAGCACAGGAATAGGCAGAGTGCTCGAGAGGTCCCCAGAAATCCACAATGATACATCCTCTGTAGACTGCTGGCAATGGTCGAGAGAAAGCCTGATCTGACCTAGTCTGGTGATCAGATGACTAAACACTGTAACAGTCTTCTTGGAACTCTCATCCAATAACTGATGAAGTGATTTCAGAGATCCTCAGCCAGGCCCCAGTTGGAGCTCCAGGTGTCCAACTGTCAAGAAAGAGGAGGGACTGCCAGAGTGTGAATTGTTGATTCCAAGATTGCAAAAAGCACAGGGACAAATAGGCAACTGAATGGAAGCACATGAATTATGAACCAAAGGCTGTGGAGCCCCCAGCTAGATCAGGCCCTCTGGATAAGTGAGACAATTGAATAGCTTGATCTGTTTGGGAGGCATCCAGGCAGTGGAACCTGGACCTGTCCTTAGTGCATGAGCTGGCTGTTTGGAACCTGGGCTTACACAGGAACACTTTGCTCAGCCTGGAAGGAGGGGACTGGACCTGCCTGTACTGAATCCACCAGGTTTAAATGAATCCCCAGGGGTGTCTTGGTCCTGGAGGAGATGGGAATGGAGGGGAGGGGATGGGGGGAAGGTGGGGTTGGGGGTGGGAGGGGCGAGGACAGGGGAACCCATGGCTGATGTATAAAATTAAAACACATAATAGTAAAAAAAACAAAAAGAAGAAGAACTTTAGTGCCTTATCTATGAGAAAGATGAAAGGAGGAGAAATGAAAAAGCAAAAGACTCTGCAGGCACGTGAATTTGGGGTATAATGATCAGTCAGCCATTTTTTTCTTTTATTTGACCCACCACCCCTTTAATAAGGCAAAGAAGCCAGGCGTTTCTCTTGATGAGTTTCTATAGCAACTTATGTGATTACAAAAGAGCCAGGAATCTAAATTATCTGCAATACCAACATTTTGCCCTTTAAGCAATAGAAATCATTTTTTTCCTCTGAAAGTCCAACCCAAGACTAGTGAGATGGTGTTGTGTTGGTGAAAAGAAAGCAAAGACTGTGTCATTCACCATGTGTGAGGTACCCTGCAAATGATGCAAACATGAACTACATTGGGCCCAAATTCCAGGCATGCTTGAGAAGAAATAAGACCTTTGGAGATGTATACCTCTGGTGACAATGTGTATGGCCCTGTTTCCTGGGCTCCTTTTTATTCTGACTTCTTCACATAGTCTCAGACAGAATGATTAATTTCTTTTTTCCTCATAAGCTAACCAAAAATAACTTACTAATATAAAAACAGAAGAGTTGTAAACAACTATATTTTTTGACTGATTAGACATGACCAAAGTGGAGTGTGGCAGAAGATTCTGCAGTTTGCGTTTATATTGACTAAGGAAACAGAATTCTTAAGTTCCAGGTAATTGATTACGTTCATACTGAAGGTAACAGTAATGATACATTCAAAGGTAAGGAATTTATAATAAATTCAGAAATAGATGAGCTGTTTTCATGGCTGTGAGACTTTCACTCGGGATCCAAACCTGAGCAGACCTACTCATTTAATAACCTGCTATGATTTTCATTTTGAGCTTTTGTATTCTAGTGACCCCACAGAGGAGATGCATGGGCAGAGGGGATGAATCATACACACCTATTTCTGTGCCTTCACTTACACAAGAAGTCTACTGTATAGTGAGATCATAGGACTCTGGTGGTTTACATGTGAGTCCTCAGGAAGCCCTATGGGCAGTGCTCCTCAGTCACTATAAGTACCTAAAGGCAGTGACAATCCAAGAGATCCTAATGTCTATTTGAACTGAAATTCGCCTTTAATGCAGAAATTAGTCTCTCTGTAAAAAAAAAAAAAAACAAAAAAAAAAAAAAAAAAAAAAAACAAAAAAAAAACAACACAGATATACTAGATGTATAGTCATATTCTTGATGACCCAAGTAACTCATGTGCCAAGAACCTACTAAAAAGGTGGATTAAAAGGAAAGGGAGAAACATTGTTCTCATCTCATGAAGGAGGATGTTGACTAACAGAGCTACTCGAAGCTAGAAACAACACTGTTTTACAAATTATTGTTTCCTGAATCTATTTTCTCATATTTGAATTTTCATGAATGTCAAATGGAGTCACTTAAAATACAGATCTCACACCATGAAATGAATTTCTAGAGCCAAAGATGGCAATTTATTAGCAGATACACATTTGCCCATGCAAAAACAAGAGCAGGACTATTTAAGGAAGATTCAATGGCTCAGTGATTACTTGAAGTATAGAAGGGCCCTTAGAAGGTCACTTTCCCCTAGACACAAAAATTGAAGGGGATGGGAGTGTAATTTTGGTATGAATGGTTGTTTTAAGAAAATTTTTTTTTCATATGAGCAGTCCAACCCTTCTGGCTGATAATTTCTGAAGCAAATCCCAAACTGTCAGGAAAAAGCCATTTATCTCCATTTATGTCAGCTTTGTAAGGAGAAGTTATCCAAACATGGAGGTATGGCATGCATGAGCTATTTTTCTCTCATTCACAAACCACTAATGTGATTTAGAGAAAGTGAAGTGAATTGTCAGTTCTTCTTGCATTTCATATACCTATTAATAATTTAAAAGCATCTTAAGATGCTTTATTTTTTATATTTATTTGGAACTCATTCCAAAGTCTTTTTTTTAATGTGAAGATTTGTGTGGGGATGAGTGAAAACTTATAGTAATGAATTAAAAACAAATAACAACAAACAAAGCTACTTTGTTCAACTAAGGGTTTATCATTGGAATGTTTTATGGATAACTACACTTCTATTGACTGTGTTCTTTTTATAATTTTTGCTTAAAAGTTATATCATAGAATAACAGAACTCAAGGTGGAGCTCCCTCAGTGATGAATGTATAATGGGTTTAATCCCTACTCTTTCCTGGAACATATACACATACACACAGGCACATATACTCACATATGTATACAGAAACATACATTGCACACAAACACACATCATCAACATAATAATGAAGTACATTTTCTATTTGGCTTTGCTGAGACTGACCAGTTTATGACCATAAACTGGCATAATTGTGAGAAGACTTCCCCTCCACTTTGAAAGGATTTTTAGTTGACCAGACCTTATATGACACATAGAACTGACCCTGGGAATTAGGAGGTCCATACTTATTATCTCATTTAGTACTCATAGTGACACCTGAAGACAGTGTTGTTATTATCTGCACTGTAACAGCTTGAAATCAGGGCAACAAACTTGGTAGGTTAAAGTGCATCAAAGGCCCAAGGCACCAAGGAAGGCTCCACAACCAAGTTCCCAACTATGTTTGATTTTAGACAGTTAGGGTTGCAACTTTAGAATAAGAGGTTTTTTTTCAAATGATAATATAAATTCTTTTAATTTGGGATTATATGCACCACAAACTAGGTGACTTACAGGCCAGCAACATATTCTCACAATTAAAATGGTTAAATGTCTGAGCCTGTTATGTTATCCACGAGGAAATTTTTCATAGAATGTGTCTCCTTGTTGTCTTCTTTCTGTGTGGGTGGGGGGGTGTGGTTGTGTGGATGTGGGGGTATGTGGTCTTCTTCACTAATCTATTCTCATAGACTTGAATCATATTACCTTAAACTTTACCAAAATGACCCAATTGTCACATTTGCCCTGGAAATCAGAGAAATATTTATATTTACCCACATTTCAGAGACATTCATCACTCTCCATCTTCCTGAAGCTGACAATAAATTTGATTTGGCTGAAAATCTACTATGACTGTCAGTCTGTCACTCCTTCACTTCCTTCCCTCGTCTCTCAGTTCTTTTCTTTCCATCTTTCATTCTTCTCCCTGTGTGTTTCCTTTTCTTCATGGAAACCATTGGTGGCTATGGGTTTGTTTGTTTGTTTTAACAGCTTCATCTTTTATAAAGTGTTTTAGTTTCATGTCAACCTGATTTCATAAGATAATTCTGTTGATTGTAGACTTTCAAGTCAATTTCTTTTTCATCAGTCCTTGATGATGACTTACACATTTTTTAACAAGTAAGCCACTAGAAACCTTTCCTGTGTTTCTCTTATGATGATCATTTGAGCTGGGTGCTAAGGGCCAGGAGAGTGACATCATCACTCATCTACACTCACTAGAATTATTCTATGGCTGTCACTGACAGTTTGTTCTTGTGATGCCATGTGACAACTATTAACATAAAATGAGAATTACTTTGCATAATTCAGTTTAGTTGCGTTTAGCTTAACTGGTATGGGCATTTAAGAATTTCCTCAAAGTTTTTGAAATATACTCAGTGTGGAACTCACTGAGGGCAGCATTCATAAAGCTAGTTCTAGAGAAGGCTTACAGAGGAGCTGAGAGCATTTGCAGTGCTGTCCATTTTCATGTCTTCTAGATTGTTTTCTTATTTCTTCCTAAATCTGAAATGCATTTCCACATATGGATGGATCAAAAATTCTTACAGATTTTCAATAATATTCATCAGAATATTTTTTGTTTTATGAGACAGGTTTTCAAGTTGGTCCCGATGTGTATCTGAGCATGACCTGGAACTTCTAATCCAGCTGCCTCTTGTTCTTAAGTGCTGAGAGGTTGATTGTTCTAGATGTGCAATGCTAGGGTCAGGTTATGCTTGTGCAGTGCTGGATATGGAACCTAGAGATGTCTACATTTAAGCAGTCACTTCCCCAATGGAGCTACAGTCATAGCTCCTTCAGAATTGAGTCTTTTTGACATTAGTGCTTTTCAGATATAATGTCCACTTCCATATCCTCTGCATAAGGGTAAAACCAGGAACAAAGTTGAGATCTTCATCCTTTCAAGTCTTCCACATATGCTTCCTCCTCCCTGTCTTGTTTCCAGCCTTTCTCTTATAGTCACTACTGTAAAGATTTCATGGCAGAAGCTAAAACTTACTCTTTTGTCATTTTTCTCAACCAAGTTATCATTTACAGGTTATTCATATAGCAATACTGAAAAGAAGGGAACTTCGGAGACTTCCTTAGATGTCACATAAACAGCAACTCACTCACTAATTAAAATCTGTGGCTAATAGCCTTTCAAGAAGCAGCTGAATCATACAGTTCCATTTTCTACCTAAACAAAAAACAGGACTTGTTCTCTTCTAGCCAAATGCTTAGTGCTCCTCTCTTTCCCAGGATGCTTAATTCTATTTTCAGAAGATCTTACTGGAAAGCAACCTTGAGTTTCATTAGGAATAAAATTAAAATTTGTATAAGATGCTATAGTACACAGAAGGATTGAATTCGGTGAAAAGCTGCAAGGCCATTCCACTTGCCTATAAAAGTAGATAACATTTTAAATTTGAGAATCACATTTTGTCCTTAAATACTCTAAGGGAGTTCAAGTGGAACAAAAGTGGACAAGAAAACCTTTTTTTTTTTTTTTTTGCCTCACAAAAATAGATTTATGGTACAGGTTCAAAGTTGAGAGTTTACAGGAGTCTAATTTTAACATTGTGTAGTTTTTAAAAGAAGAAAATCCCTGAAGTTGCAAATTCTGCCTTGATGTTTAGAATCTGAAAAGCTAAAGGGAAGCCTGAGAAGCTCATATGAAAACATGAAGGAAATATATTGATTCCTGTCGCCAAATGTTCCTTTGTGTATGCCTAGCATGTTTCTTTTAGTGCACAAGTTATAGCTAATTATCACTGTAGCAACTATACATACTTTTAGATGTTGAAGAACATTTGTAAATGAACACAGTTTGGGTTTATTTTAAGACATGTTGGTGTTATTTTGAAAGCATAATTTTAAATCATGAGTAATAGATTCTTTATATTTTTATATAATATCCACCATCTTAGACAAAATGGAACAGAGTGGCTTGGGTTGTTAAACAGATTAGATTAATAATTCATGAACATCTGCAGAGAGTGATCACTAAACTGTGTACATGTCACAAAAACACTGAAAGGAAGGAATAATAAGAAATTATGTTCATTATCACACATTAAAATAGTTTCTCCGACCAGAAATGATTTAACCTACCTTAGTTTCAAATTTACTCTTGATAGCCCACCTGAAAGTTATTTTCTCTCCAAATGCTAATCTTTAAATCAATATTTATATAGAATGAGAGGAAAATATACCATTATAGTAACATAAAAGTAAGAAAGAATAATTATTCACATGTAAAGGACACACCTTTGAGATATGAGACAAGTCAGTAAAACACAAGGGTTAGAGATAAGTACTTTTCAACTTGTGTGACACACTTCAACCTCATTGTTGAGGTTGTTATTGTTATGTAACTTAGAAAAATAAATCAGAATTTCCCTAGACATTCCTGACAGCCAGGAGGAACTTGTGTTAGTTTCTTAATGAAAGCGTCATATTGAATAAAATTTTTACAGTCAATTATTTCTATAATAAAATAAAATTTATAATTTATAGAGATAAAATGGTAACTGATCTTTAAATTTTCAAATATGTGACTAAAAACTCTAACAGAAGCATTGATTGGCATTTCTTTATTATAGGTTGTTTTAAGGGAATATATTTAGAAAGCATAAGAGTGGTGTGATGAGGCTGCTACTGATTCTCATCAATTTATAATATCAGATGTTTTCTTAATCTTTATTTTTTCTATTGTGACTCAGTTTTACAAAGCAATACTTCCTTGGTCTTCTCTCAGTTGATAATTATACACTCCTCCCCTTTGCCCAACTCTTCCATGCCAAGTGACGTGTCTTAAAATTTTGCTGTGTAGAGAGAAGACAGTCCTCATTGTAGGTGACATGACCATGGGCACAATAGAGTCCCTTTTTATGTGTACTTCTTGACTGAATGTGCTCTAGCATCAATTTGCTACGGTCTATTTGCAGAATGAATCACATCTTAGCATTAAGCTAACTATCAAGGCATATATGTGTTTGTGTGTGTGTGTATATATATATATATATATATATATATATATATTCAATGGTGTGTTAGTTACTTTTCTTTTTCTGTCATCAAAAGCAACTGTTGGAAGACTATAATGAGAAATCCACAGGAGTCTGCTTAGTGGGTAAAAGGAATGTATTAGGATACAGATTGAGAAGGAAAATTTACTAAACAGAATAGGAAAATCATCACAGGGTCCTGGAAGGCTAAGATACTGCCCCACACTGTTCTGCCACCTAAGTCAGGCCACACCATCCGAGCCCATGAGAGAGAAGAGAGTGCATTCTATGTACCTATCCAGTCTAAGGGTAACCCTGAAGCCACACTCCTGGGGGCTTGTATTTCAAGGTCATAGGTAGAACATATATCTACTACAACTCCTCCTTTTGTCTAAATAAGAAAGTTCTAACCGAATGCAAAATTATGTGCAATAGAAACAATTATCAAGTATTGTCTTGGAGCAGAAGACATAATAACAAAAATAGAAATACAACCAACAAGAACAACAGCAAGCAAGAAACATACACTAAATATCCAGAAATGTGTGGGTCACAGATAAATGGCATGTTACAGAGATTACTCCAATAGTTGTCCTTTCCTGAAGAATCTAACTTTAGTATCTAAAATGTTCTTAGCTACAATATGAGGGGATTATAACTGTAATTATCTAGTCTTCAACCCCATCAAAAACCTGAAAAGGGAAATAACATTACCTGAAAAAAAAAACAGGAAGTACAAGCAAGAAATTTCCAAAAATATTGCAAGAATTGACAAAGACAGCTGACAGTCTCATCACCATAGGGGCATCCATTTTGGGCTACAGACCTAGAATATCTGACAGACCATTATTAGAAGCAGGAATTTTGAAAGACCATGTTACCCTGTCTTGGCAAGGTTCAGCAGTTGCTTTTCCTTGTGTCCTGCTCATCCAAAAAGGACAGTGTGCTTACTGTTAGCAGTTGAGGCAAGGGCAGTTCTTTGCCCACCAGGTTATTTTGTGTCAAGAAGAAGGTAAATTTCCTTTCAGAATGTCTCAGAAGCTAACTTTTTGTGTGCATGTATATATTCATATGCCCAGCATTCCCTTGGGACTAAATAGGTGCTGCCAGAAGCAATTCTGTCTCATGTCAACAGAATTCTAAGTTATCACAACATTTAAATGCCATATTCTCTAGGTATATGAAGTATGTGATGATTACCTGTCCATCTGGCATATGTTTCTGTATGTCTGGAAAACCCAACTAACATAACTATACATGTGACAAGAATTAGGGACTATACTTATCTACTGAAATGACCTAAAGACTAGGGTTTCACATTATCAAGGTAAGCAATTTATAAACAGATGTACAGTAAAAGGACAATGACCTCAAAATTGTGACAATATACAAAATATCTCCAAGGTAGGTAGAAATGTATAATGCAATATGACAACAATATTTTTTAATTTATAATTAATATAATTTTATGTATCAGCTACAAATTCCCCTGTCCTCCCTCTACTGCCCTCCCTCATTCAATCCTCCCTCCAATTCACCCCCCATTACCACCTGCTCCAGGGCAAGGACTCCACTGAGAATTCAGCTCAGCCTGGTAGATTTAGTCGAGGAAGGTCCAGACCTCTCCTCCTTTCACTCAGGCTGAGCAAAGTATCGCAGCACAGGTACCAGGCTCCAAAAATCCAGCTCATGCACTAAGGACAGGTCCTGGTCCCATTGCCTGGGGGCCACCCAAACAGTTCAAGCTAATTGACTGTCTCATTTATCCAGAGGGCCTGCACCAGTGGCGCTCCTCAGCTATTGGTTCATAGTTCATGTGTTTCCACTAGTTTGGCTATTTCTCCCTGTGCTTTTTCCAATCATGGTCTCAACATTTCCCTCATACAATCCCTCCTCTTTCTCTGCAATTGGACTCCTGGAGCTCCACCTGGGGCCTGGCTGTGGATCTCTGCATCTGCTTCCATCAGTCACTGGATGAGAGTTCTATAATGACAGTTAGGGGATATAGCCATCAGATCACCAGAGTAGGTCAATTGGGCTTTCTCTTGACCATTGCCAGTACTCTATTGTGGAGGTATCTTTTGGATTTCTGGGGACCTCTCTAGCACTCTGCTTCTTCCTATTCCCATGGAGTCTTCATTTATCATGGTATCTCTTTTCTTTTTCTCCCTCTCTGTTCTTGATCCAGCTGGAATCTCCTACTCCCCTAAGTTCTTTCCCCCACACCCTTGCCCTTCATTACCTGCCCTCATGACCAGTTTGCTCATGTAGATCTCATTCATTTCTCTGTTATTGGGTGATCCCTAGGTCTGTCTAAGGGTATTCTTTACTAGATAGCCTCCCTGGAATTGTGACTAACAGTCTAGTCATCCTTTGCTTTACATCCAGTATCCACTTTTGAGTGAGTACATACCATGTTTGTCTTTCTGAGTCTGGGTTAGTTCACTTAGGATGATTTTTTTCAAGATCTATCCATTTGCCTGCAGACTTCATGATGTCATTGTTTTTCTCTGCTGAGTAATACTCCCTTCTGTATATATACCACATTTTATTTATCCATTCTTCAGTTGAAGGGCATCTAGGTTGTTTCCAGATGCTGGCTATTACAAACAATGCTGCTATGAATATAGCTGAGCATATGCCCTTGTGGTATGATTGAGCATTCCTTGGGTATATGCTCAATAGTGGTATAGGTGACTCTTGGGGGAGATTGATTCCCAATTTTCTAAGAAAGCACCATATTGATTACCAAAGTGGATATACAAGCTTGCATTTCCACCAACAGTAGAGTGTTTTCCTTGATCCACATCTTCTCCAGCATAAGCTGTCTTCGGTATTTTGAACTTATGGGTATAAGATGTTACCTCAGAGTCATTTTGATTTGTATTTCCCTGATAATTAGGGATGTTGAACAATTCCTTAAATGTCTTTCAGCCATTTGAGCTTCCTCTGCTGAGAATTCTCTGTTTAGCTCTATAGTCCATTTCTTAATTGGAGTGTTGGGCATTTTGATGTCTAATTTCTTGAGTTCTTTATATATTCTGACTATCAGCCCTCTGTCAGATGTGGGGCTGGTAAAGATCTTTTCCCAAACTCTAGGCTGTTACTTTGTCTTGTTGACCATGTCCTTTGCTCTACAAAAACTTTTCAGTTTCAACAGGTCCCATTGATTAATTGTTTCTCTTAGTGTCTGTGCTACTGGTGTTATATTTAGGAAGTGACCTCTGGTGCCAATGCATTCAAGACTACTTCCTCATTTCTCTTCTATCAGGTTCAGAATAACTGGATTTATGTTGAGGTCTTTGATCCACTTGGACTTAAGTTTTGTGCACTGTGACATATATGGATCTATTTACAGCCTTCTACATATTGACATCCAGTTATGCTAGAACCACTTATTGAAGATGCTTTCTTTTTCCCATTGTACCATTTTTGCTTCTTTACCAAATTATATGTCATAGGTGTGCAGATTGATGTCAGGGTCTTCAGTTTGGTTTCATTGGTCCACATGTCAGTTTTTATGCCTGTACCAAGCTGTTTTTATTACTGTAGCTCTATAGTAGAGCTTGAAGTCAGGGATTGTGATGCCTCCAGAGGTTGTTTTATTGTACAGGATTCTTTTGGCTATCCTGGGTTTTTTGTTTTTCCATATGAAGTTGAGTATTCTTCTTTCCAAGTCTGTGAAGAATTGTACTGGGATTTTGTTGGGGATTGCATTGAAACTGTAGATTGCTTTTGGTAAGATTGCCAATTTTACTATGTTAATCCTGCCTATCCATAAGTATGGGAAATCTTTCAATTTTCTGATATCTTCTTCAATTTCTTTCTTCAGAAACTTATTCTTTTTATACAAGTCCTTCGCTTGCTTAGTTGGAGTTACCCCAAGGTATTTTATATGATTTGTGGCTACTGTAATGGGTGATGTATCTCTGATTTCCTTCTCAGCCTATTTGTCAATTGTACATAGGAGGGCTACTGATTTTTTTTTAGTTAATCTTTTATCCTGCTACATTGCTGAAGGTGTTTATAAGCTGTATGAATTCCTGCGTAAAATTTTTGGGGTCACTTATGTATACTATCTTGTCATCTGCAAATAGGAAAAGCTTGACTTCTTCCTTTCCAATTTGTATCCCCTTGATCTCCTTTTGTTGTCTTATTGCTGTGTCTAGAACTTCAAGTACTATATTGAATAAGTATGGAGAAAACAGACAGCCTTTTCTTGTTCCTGATTTTATTGGAATTGATTTGAGTTTCTCTCCATCTACTTTGATGTTGACTGTTGGCTTGCTAGAAATTGCCTTTATTATGTTTAGGTATGTTCCCTGTTTTCCTGATCTCTTCAATGTCTTTATCATGAAGGGGTTTTGGATTTCATCAGATGCCTTATCAGCATCTAGTGAAATGATCATGTGGTTTTTTATGTTGAACCACCCTGCATCCCTGTGATGAAGCCTACTTGATCATGGTGGATAATTGTTTTGATGTGTTCTTGGAGTCTGTTGGCCAGTATTTTATTGAGAATTTTTGTATCAATGTTCATGAGGGAGATTGGTCTGTAGTTTTCTTTCTTTGATGCATCTTTGTTTGGTTTAGGAATCAGGGTAATTGTAGCCTTATAGAAGAAGTTTGGTAATATACCTTCTGCTTCTATTGTGTGGAACAATTTAAAGAGTATTGGTATTAAGTCTTCTTTGAAGATCTGGTAGATTTCTGTGCTGAAACCATCTGGTCCTGGGCTTTTTTTGGTTAGGAGACTTTTAATGACCTTTTCTATTTCCTTAGGGGTTATTGGACTATTTAAATGGTTTATCTGGTCTTGATTTAACTTAGGTATGTGTTACCTATCCAGAAAATTATCCATTTCTTTTAGATTTTGCAGTTTTGTGAAGTAGAGGTTTTTGAAGTATGGTCTGATGATTCTCTGGATTTACTCAGTGTTAGTTGTTATGTCTCCCTTTTCATTTCTGGTTTTGTTAATTGGGATGCCCTCTCTCTGACTTTTGTTTAGTTTGGATAAAAATTGTCTGTCCTGTTGATTTTCTCAAAGAACTAACTCTTCGTTTCATTAATTATTTGTATTGTTCTCTTTGTTTCTATTTTGTTGATTTCAGCTTGTATCCTGCTATGTTGCTGAACGTTTTTATTAGTTGCATCAGTTCCTTGGTTGAATTTTTGGGGTCACTCTTGTATACTATCAGGACATCTACCTCTTGAAGAGGCCAATTTGAATGCTGTGATTTGGGTGCAATTATACTCACATCCACACCTGTGTCCACTAAGACTTCTAGAATAAGGTTATTAACTCATACTCTAAGTTTTGGTCTTTGTTCATTTATGGAAGTCTGCCAAAATATTCATTTTATGGTGTTTTTTTTTAGTCTTATCCATCTATCAAAGCTGTTCTCTTGTCCAGTGCAGTACGGTTTTTACATTAGGCACTGGATTATTTAGTTGTCCTAGGGAGGAATTTCCTCTGCATTGGATATGACTGGACCACATTCAGTTTGGGAGACTGCTATTAGCCCCACAAGGTGTTTTCCAATGGTCAAGGGTTGTTTCATATGCCTCTTGTTGATCTGCATCCTCAGGTCTGTATTAATTACCTTCTGCTTTCTCTAACTCTCCAAAATTTATTGCATGTCCTATTCTTCTAGGCTTCTACCTGATGAAAGGCAGCTAAATCACAAGCATATCCATGTTTAACTTAAAAATACTTACTTGAAAATATAGTTACACCATCAAAGAGAAAAAGAATTTTGACTAACAGGAAATCTTTTTATGAAAAGCCAATTTGCCTACCTTGTGATTTTATTTTTCTTTATGTTCTTAGATATATGTATGTATGTTTGCATGTATGTATTCATTTATTTATGTATGATGGTTTAAATAAGAATGGCCCTATAGACTTACACATTAGAGACTCCAAGGTAAGTCCTCATTGGAGGCAGTGTGTCACTGGAAGTGGGCTTTGGGATTTCAAAAGCTCAAACTAGGGCCAGTCTCTCTCTCTCTTTCTACTGCCTGAGAATCAGGATATAAAATTCTAAGGTACATCTCCAGCACCATGACTGTTTTCCAAGCTCCCCACCATGACAGTAATGAACTAAACCACTGAAATTGTAGGTAAGCCCCAAGTTAATGCTTTTTTTTTTAAAATTAGGAATTACCTTAGTCATGGTGTCTCTCTTCATCAATAGAACACTGTCTAAGACAGTATGTACACATGTGCATGCAAAATATGTGTGCATATATACATGTACATATGTGCATTCACACAAACACACACATATATTTATATATGGATATATGTTTTAAGCACATGGACACGTGCACATGCATACATGTATATGGCAGTTTAAGTAGAAATTAAAAAACAAACATGTTTTTTAATTCAGCACACAGCTACATAAAATGAATAAGAATCAACGAATGAAGTAAAGATTGAGTACAATAGTATAGGCCTGTCCTTAGGGAAGTTTAAGACCTGTTGCTCCCTTTGTGTGCTACCAGATAGGTACCAACTAGTGCAATTTCACAGCAATGAGCAGCCCATGCATGAACAGAACTGTGGATTCAGCACAAAACATTGGCTCCCACAATCACAGAATATATATTTTATTAAAGAAAAACTATTAGTGAAATTATTAAGGCCACTCCACGTAGTTAAAAGGGAGGTTTATTTTGTGGGGTAACTTACAAATGAAGGGATAGGTTGTAGGGTCTGGCAAAGGTATGGCGCAGTCCGGCGGTGTTCTCTGGAGAACTCTGCTTGGTCTACCTCCTGTGTACAGCATCCCAGAACTAAGAGAGACCTCTCCTCTCGATCCTGGGTCTTCTGCTTTCTACCTCAGCCATGCCTTGTGGGCATGACCATTACCGAAGCCTCAATGGGGGTTGGAACTTCCAGGCCTATGCTGGGATGGCTGCCCACTACAAAAAACTAGATTAATTAATTTTTTAAAATGTAATAATCTGGGCTGCAATCTCATTATGGCTGATTCTAGGATAAAACATTTGCTTTTTTAAAATTAGTCTTCATATTATCTGTACATTAAATGTATCTTGGGCCAGGAGATGGCTTCTCAGGTAAAATGCTTGTCACAAAGCATATGACTTCATTATGGTTATGTAGGACCCATGCAAAGCAGAACATAATGCCTAACAAATATCAAAATGCACCAACAGCAGGAGTGGAGATGGAGACAGAGGGATCCCAAGAGCTCCTGGGCCTAGAGTTAGTATGGCATACATGGTGGCAAAAAGCAAAAGACTCTTTCCAAACAAGATAATATTTGATACCAAACAGACACAGCCACCCACTTCCCACCACACCCCACACATACCATAAACATATCCAAGGCAACCATTTTTTTAAATGTCTCCAGGAATTGAAAAATCATTTTAGGCTTCAAGATTTTGTTGTGGGAATGAAAATGAATAAATGATAGAAAATAAAAATTTTAATTACATAAAAATAAAGTCTTTAATATATAAACAAAACTAGAGAATTTCCACTTGGTGGTTTGGTTTTATTTTCTTAAAACAAAAACTTACAATAAAATTTACATATATAATTTTGTAGGAAAGATAAATATTGCTTTCCACCATTCAAACCACCTGTACTCAACTTAAAATTTGTGTACGTTTCCATTTTCAGTCACAGCATTATAAAAATTGTCATAATTTTTAAATCTTAAAGTCTTGTATTTTTATGAACATTAATTTAAGTGGAACACAGGATGGAGGTTCTTATTTGAAATGAATGTTCCTATTTCCGACAGAAAGTTAAAATCCAGTTTGAGTGTCCTATGGACCTGTCACAAGGAAAGGTATAATATCCAAGAAATCCCACACTATGGAACTCAACTCCAAATGTGTTTCCCTTCCTCCTAATGTTAGCTCACTTTTACCATCCCTCTCTCTTGAAAATTTCCTGTAATCCCTGTGGGAAAACTTTTGTTCTCAGCTTCAGAAACCTTTCTCAGGAAGAAGGACTTTTTGATGTTAAAGCCCTTAGGCTTCAGGGTCTTCTAGATATCTATATTGTCATCTATGGTCATACCTGTTTCTCGCTTTTAACACTCCTTACTCTTTTATCTATGGTAACATCTCTTACTACACATCCAGTGCTTGCATTGATGATCTATCTAACTCTTATATGTAACTGAGTTCCTTGACATGTGGGCATTCATTAGTCTATTTCTTAATCCTACTTAGTTATGTCTCACTATTCTAGAGACATCCCTATAACTACATGAATTTGGAATTCCTTACTCAATTCTCTCACCAAACCTATTGTGTCTTCCACTATTCCTATAAGTTCAACTAATTACATTTTAAAATTTTTACCAACATAATTTTATTGAGTATTTGCAAATTTCATGCAATGCACATATGTTTCCCATGTCTACCCTCCCACCCTTGTGCTCTCCTCCCCCAAAAGAAAAAAAAAATACACCAAATCCAATTTGTGTTTTACTTTTCCTGTCCCAGAAAATTGTACACTGTTTTCACATCAAGCTGTAACTTTTTGCTAAAATAAGTTATTCTAGTGTCTCTGTGAAAAGTTGGACAGTTATCTTTTCAAATAATATTCAAGCTAGTTTATCCAGGGAATTGAAGGATTGCTTTTTAGTGCTATAGCTCAGATGAGACTCCTCTGGGCTATTTTGTTCTTTTATTGAAATTGTCACAATAAAAATAAACAGTGAAAGCCCCCATTCCTTTTGGCTAATCTCTATGCCCTGTCCAGCCGTTCCAATAGGCATCAATAATAAAACAGCATCTGTCACTTCTTTGGTTTATAGATAAGTTTTTAAAAAACCTGAAGTTTTCTTTGATAAAATTGTTCACATTTATGACTGATGTTTTAGTGTATTTCCTCAAAAATAGTTATGAGTTCTTGAGCAAAGGGAATTTTAACTGTGGTGTGTTTATTTACCCAACTGTATGCAGCATTCTTGTGATACAGTTTTCCACAGGAGAGAAGGCTTTGTGTGTGTCTGTAGAATGGCTGTGGTGACTGACTCTGTGTATACCTGATGCTGTCTTTCTCTGGGCTTTCATCTTCACACATCTCTTCATATAGATGAATGGATAGTGGAAGACCAGAGTGCTTCCCTTTTTAAAAAGTAAACAAAAAAATACCATCTTTTCTTGGCCATTTATCTCTAAAGCTCGCATTGCTTTATTTAGTTTATTTTTCAAGATCAATTTTTTTTTAAATTTTATATTAATGGGTTAGTGTATGCACATCCATGGCATGTGTAGATGCCTCCTGAAGCAAGAAGAGGGTGATAGATTCTTTGAAGTTAAAGATGTTATATGGGTACTAGGAAATGAAGTTAAGACATCTACAAGGGAAGCAAGTGCTTTTATTTTACTTTTTGAAATTACAATAAAGTGCTATTGCATTTATAACATTAAGTAATGTCATTTAATTATAACACTTACCCCTTCCTTTCCTCACTCTGAACCCTTTGTTATACTCCTTTACACTCTTCTGCAAATTCATGTCCTTTTTTTTGTCACTTCTTGCTATTGAATGCTGTACAGTCTAGTTTCATGAGAACTTGGCACAAGCTAGACTTATCAGAGGAGGGATCCTCAATTGAGAAAATGCCTTCTTAAAACATGGCTGTAAGACATTTTCTTAATTAGCTATCAATGGGGGAGGTCCCAGACCATTGTGAGTAACTGGTCTGACATAAGCCAAAGAAAAGCATGCATGACATTCTATTATTCTATAACTGTGAATTGGAAGACTTCATGAATAAGCTACTTATTATTTTATCATTGCTCACCTAATATCATCTCAATTACTTAATGAATTGAAAAAACAAGAATACAATGTGTTACCATTATCATTGTTTCAGATAATAAGGCATTATTTGTCTTTTACATCATGTAATTCAAATATAACCATCTAGCTCTTCCCTCAATCCAATTGCCCAATCTCACTCACAGCTCTGCAGCAGAGCACCTTGTGGCAGCCTTCCCTACCCCTGGCTACCATATCATTTGAGTATTAGGGATGTTCCCCTTCTAACTTCCCTATCCTACACATTGGTTTGTCCCCAAACCCCAGAACCAGAAAGCACACACATCCATAACCCAAAGTCTGCTCCTTTGGGCAACTTGCTCCATCAAGGCAACAAGTAGGCTAACAATGGGTCCATTCTCCTGCTGCTACTCCAGATACCTCCAGTCTCATTCCCAGCTCTAGCAGAAAACCCATTGCAGTTTGCTTTTCTATCCCCTATGGCCTCATCCTTAACACATCACAAAGATCTTATCCCTATCTTTCTTCCCTCAAATCATCCCATTATCCAAGCCTCCAATATCAGCAGACTTTCAGTAGGAACACATCAACTGAGCAGGCCAGGGAAACAGGTAAACTAGCTGAGGACTTTTCACCACTCTGCTCTCTCCTCTAAAACAAATCCCCCAGTCTTATCCATATCTTGGCAACAGAACAGCTGTGGCAGCCTTCCTTCCCCTCTGCCCACATCTCTATGACTCCCTCAGGCCTTCCCATCTTAACCCTCCCTCTTTCCACTTATTGTCTTTCCCAGCCCCCAAATTCAGCAGGCATACCCTACTAACCCAGAGACCATTACTTCCAGGGAAGCAGTAGCCTCTGTGTACATCTTCCCTTCTCCTTCTGTTCCTCTTGATCCAAGCCCTAAGGCTCATTTCCATTGCTAGAACAGACCACTTAGGGTGACATCTCTTAACTGTCTCCCCTTATTCCAATGAGATAAATTAAGCAGATCCAGGTTGAACATTCTTCTCTCCTCTCTCCTGTGAACCCCTTCAAGTCCCTGGGCTATTTCTATTTTTAAGTGTCAGCTCCAATCCCCCAAACACATTTTAACTGGAAATCCCAGTGGCCACAACTATAAGTGCCCCCCCCAAGAAAATTTTCTACCAAGTTACACACATGCATCACATTCTGTGAAAACCCATAGAAAAAATCAGAAACCAAGGAACAAAACACCTACCCAGTGAAGACAAATCAGAAATTAGCACCTATGCCTATAATCAAACAAACCCCAGATGTCCAGACACCAATGTAAAAACACAAGAACAACCAGGGTAATATGTTCCACTATAGACCAACTATTCCACCATAGAAGGCCCTGAATGTAGATGTAACCATCTTGTTAAATCAGAAACTATTAGTGAAATTATTAAGGCCACTCCACATATTTAAAAGGGAGGTTTATTTTGTGGGGTAACTTACAAAGGAAGGGATAGGTTGCAGGGTCTGGGAAAAGTATGGGGCAGTTCTGCAGTGTTCTCTGGAGAACTCTGCTCTGTCTACCTCCAGATTCCAGGGTCCTGGAACCAAGAGAAGCCTTTCCTCTTGATCCTGGGTCTTCTGCTTCCTCCCTCAGCCCCACATTGTGGCTGTGACCATTACTGAAGCCTCAATGGGGTTGGAACTTCCAGGCCAAGGCTGAGATGGCTACCCACTACATCTCCCCATTTTGTCTAAATAAGAAGGTTCTAACCTAATACAAGACTATATACAAAGAAATGGTTATCAAATATTGTCCAGGAGTAATGAGGGATAATGACCTAGATAAGTTGGAATTACAATAAGTGCAAACAATATCAAGCAAAAAACATATACTAAAATCCAGGGAAGTCTAGAGCGTGGGGAGGTGGCATGTTACAAAGATCATTCCACAAGGTGTCCTATCCTAAAGAACCTGAGTCTAATACTTAATATATTCTATCTAAGATATATATATATATATATATATATATAAAGTTGCTAGTCTTCAACCTCATCAAAGAGCAGAGAAGGAATATAAATATAATAATACCTGAGAAATGGGAGAAGGATGCAAGCAACTTTTAGGAGTCTTGCAAGAGTAGATAGAGACAGCTGGCAGCCTGGACAGTCACCTAATGTTTCTCAGCATTGTTGGTACATTCAAATTGGCTACAGGCCTAGAGTATCTGACAGACCATTTTCAGAAGCAGAAATTCTGAAAGACCATCTTACCCTGTCTTGGCAAAGTATAGTGGTCGCTTTCCTTGTGTCCCGCTTGTCCAGAAAGGACAGCATTCGTACTGTCAGCAGTTGAGGCAAGGGCAGTTCTTTGCCCAGTAGGCCATTTTGTGCCAAGAAGACAAACTTCCAAATGGAAATGTCTTAGAAGCCCAACATTCTCTTGGGATCAAATTGATGCTGCCAGGAGCAATTGTGTCTCATGTCAACAGAATTCTAAGTTATTTAAATGCCATATTCTCTAGGTCTATGAAGAGTTTAAAGATTATCTGTCCATCTGACCTATGTATTTATAAATATGGATAACCTAACTAACATAAGTATAGAGATGACAAGCATAGGTGACAATAAATCTATAAGTCTTATCTACCTAAAAAACCAAAGGACTAAAGCTTCATGTAAACAAGGCAAACAGTTTGTAAGCAAGTGTACAGTAAAAGGACAATGACTTTAAAATTGTGACAATACACGAAATATCTTTAACAGAGGTAGGAATGTATACTGCAATATGCAATATGATAATAATCCTAAATGTATATCAGTACACATAATATCTTAAACAGAAGTAGAACATACATACAGTATGACAGATATAAATTTACATTTGTATCAATATACAAACATTTCAAATAAGGGTAAAAATATGTGTACATTATAGCAAACATAGTTCTGTATTTGTATCAATATACAAATTATCTTAAATAGGAATATAAAAAGTTTGTATTTGTATCAACATATAAGAATTCATAATAGTGCAAATTAGAGGGCAAATTATCTAAGACTGCTATTTTACTAAATTTGTTTACTAGTGTATATGATAGTCTACCATAATATCTTATACCTATCCATTCCATTTCTTCTTTTCCCTTTTTTTTGAGACATATTTTCTTTCATTAAGCAGAGTACTGAGTTTAACAGTTTCTTCCACCCCCAACCCTAGAATCATCATCCATAACCCTCAGAAATATGAAACCTTAGGGAGAAGGGGCATCATTTTCTTAGAACTGCTTCCTGCTGTTTAGGGGGCGATGGTATCTCTGTTGGGTATTGTGAGAAAGCTCAGATAGTTAAATCTCAGTTATATTAGCTGTAGATACTGCAGCAACTCTCAGAGTAATGGGTAAGATTGTCTGAAATTCTAGCAAGAAATGTAGTATGATGATGATTACCATGGCATCATTCTGGACTGGGTAGAGTTGTTGTTGTTGTCAGGGCCCCACCTTCCTTCTGGAGACTTCAAAGATTGCTATTGGAAAAACTTATTTTTTATCAGAATGGAAGGTTTGGATTTAAAGATGTCATGACATATAAGAAATGATTCCGAGAAATCAAGAGTAAGCATGGAGAGAATTAGAACCTTGAAGACAATGGTCGCTTATAATTGGTTTCCTTCTGTCTCACATCAGAGGGCTCTTCTGATATGGGACTGAAGAATCTCTCAACCTTTTCTTTTATCAATATGCTTGGGTTTAGAGAAGGAGTGAGCCCATTCCATCTACAAATCCAGCTTGGTTTATAATTGAATTGGAACCACAACTATTCTAGATTGATAGAGATATAGATGTTAGACAGTGATATCTTCTTTCTGCTGTAAACATCCAGATATCCAAGGCCTTATGATTTCTGGAAGATGGGTATTTCCATTATCCTGGAAAGACAAGAAAAGAACCCTACCTCAACCTTTGATTGTTAAATTTTTCTTACAACCTAAAGAGATGTGACATTGGTGGATGATGTTTTACTTCTCATCAAGGGGTTTCTCCTGTTCAAATCGAATTTTTAATTTTGTTGGTATCCATAGCTTTTCTTCTCCTGTGGAAACAAAAGCAAAACCCCTTCACCAACATAGGACATATCCAGGTTTCCATTCTGAGGTCAACATATCTTTGAAATAAACCAGTTGGTTTAGCTCAGGAGTTTTGTCTGTGGTCCAATGTCTCTCTGCAGCTGTTGTTCCTTTCTCATCAGCATTGAGAAAATTCAAGGTTAATAAAGTATTATGCAATCTATTTCTAGGAGTCATTGTTACCTGTTGCTGTATATATAGCATATCCTTTAAAGTTCAATTGGATCTTTCTATGACTGCTTGGCCTGTGGGGTTTTGTGGTATGCCTGTAACATGCTTTATATTGTAATAAGCAAAGAACTGTCTCATTTTATTGGAGACATATGCTGGGTCATTGTCTGTCTTAATTTGTACAGGTATTCCCATGATGGCTATAACTTCTAATAGGTGTGTAATCACAGAATCGGCCTTTTCAGAACTCATACGAGTTGCCCACTGAAATCCTGAATAGGTGTCAATGGTATGGTGTACACACTTTAATCTTCCAAATTCTGCAAAATGAAACACATCCATCTGCCAAATTTCATTTCTTTGTATACCTTTTGGATTGCTTCCTTCAGGTAATGGAGTTTGGTTATAGAAGGAACAAATAGGACATTTTCTCACAATATCCTTAGCTTGTTGCCAAGTAATGGAGAAATCCTTCTTCAAACCTTTGCTATTTACATGATGTTTCTGATGAAATTTTGAGGCTTCCAACACATTTCCTATGAGTAACTGGTCAATTTCCTCATTTCCTTGTGCCAGTGGACCTGGCAAACCTGTATGGGATCTGATATGTGTTATATATATATATATATATAGGATGTTCCCTTTTTCTGATGATTTCCTGCCATTGTATGAATAATGAAGTTAATTCTGTATTATCAGGAATAAATTCAGCAGTTTCAATGTGTAAAACAACTCTCTCTGCATATTGAGAGTCAGTGACTATATTGAGGTGCTCTGTGAAGTCCATCAGTACCATAATAAGGGCATGCAGTTCTGCCTTTTGTACAGAGCTGTATGGACTTTGTACCACTTTACTTAAGTCTCCTGATTTGTATCCTGCTTTCCCTGATTTATTTTCATCAGTATAGAATTTGAGGACTCCAGAAATTGGCTTGTGTTGTACAATGTGAGGAAGGACCCATTCAGTCTTCTTTATGAATTCTGTTCTCTTGCTTTTGGGATAATGGTTGTTAATCTCACCCAAAAAGTTTCTGCAGGCTCTCTGCCAGTATTCATTATCTTTCCATAGTGACAAAATTTCCTCATTAGTTAAAGGTACTACAATTTCTGCTGGGTCCATTCCTGTCAACTGACAAAGTCTTCATTTATCTTTTTGAATCAAATCAGAGATCTTTTCTATATAAGTCTTTAATTTCTTATTTGGTTTACATGGTAGGAATATCCATTCCAATATAATATCTTCCCTCTGCATCAAAATACCTGTGGGGGAATGTCTGGAGGGGAATATGACAAGAATGTATTTCAGTTCTGGATCCACATGATCCACATGTGCTTCTCGAATTGTCTTTTCTACTAGAGCCAATTCCTTCTCAGCTGTGGCTGATAATTTTCTTGGACTATTTAATTCTTTGTCCCCTTCTAGAGTATTAGCCAAATTTTGTAGTCCATCTTTGGGTATTCCCATGATACCCAATAAGTTGGAAATGCTTCCTAACAACTTTCTAAAATCAGTAAGAGTCTTTAATTGATCTCTCCTCAGTTGTACCTTTTGGGGTCTAATTTTTTGTTACTCTATCTTATATCCTAAGTAATTAATAGAATCTCCTCTTTGTATTTTTTTCAGGAGCAATTTGCAGTCCCCAGCAAGGCAAAACTTTTTTTACTTCTTCAAACATGCTTTCTAATGTGTCTAAATTTGGATCAGCTATTAGGATATCATCCATATAGTGATAAATTATGGACTGTGGAAACTTTACACGAATTATCTCCAATGGTTTTTGCACAAAGTATTAGCATAAGGTAGGGCTGCTTAACATTCCCTGTGGGAGGACCTTCCATTGATATCTATTGACTGGCTGAGAATTGTTATAATTAGGAACTATGAAAGCAAATTTTTCTCTATCATTTTCTTGTAAGAGTATGGTAAAGAAACAGTCTTTTAAGTCAATAACTATTATAGGCCATTTTTTGGGTAGCAGAGAAGGCAAGGGCATCCCATTCTGTAGGGAGCCCATTGGCTGAATTACTTTATTAATAGCTCTCAGATCTGTCAGCATTCTCCAATTACCAGACTTTTTTTTTTTAAATAACAAATACAGGAGAATTCCAAGGGCTGGTAGATTCTTCAATTTGTTGAGCATTTAACTGCTCTTGAACCAGCTGTTCTAAAGCTTGTAGCTTCTCTTTTGTCAAAGGCCACTGTCCAACCCAGACAGGTTTATTAGTTAGCCATTTTAAAGGTAAGGCAGTTGGTACTTCTGAGAGTTCAACAGCATTTGTGCTCTGTTTGTGTACAGCCTATATGGTTGGTGACTGTTTTTTATAGCATGTTATGATATTATTCCTAGAAACATGCATTGACCTGTATTCCTTTTCTGAGAGTGTAGGAATTTCAATCTGGGTATTCCACTGATGTAACAGATCTCGGCACCATAGATTTACTGCTACATTTGCTATATGTGGCTTCAGCCTTCCTCTCTGTCCTTCTGGCCCTATGCATTCAACCCATCTCGAACTCTGTTTTATCTGAGATAGGGTGCCAATTCCTAAAAGTTGGACATCTACCTCTTGAAGAGGCCAATTTGGATGCCATGATTTTGGTGTAATTACAGTCACATCTGCACCTGTGTCTACCAGGCCCTCCAGAACCAAGCCATTAATTCGAATTCTAAGCTTTGGTCTTTGTTCATTTATGGAAGTCTGCCAAAATATTTGTTTGATTGTGTTCCTTGTAAACCATGATTCATCAATCAGAGCTGTTTTATCATCCATTGCAGTATTGGTTTTTACATTAGGCAATGGTGTATTCAGTTGTCCTGGAGAGGAATGTTTTCCACAGTGGCTGGGAATGTTCTTACCACATTTGATTTGGGGTCCTGCAAGAGGCCCCCTGAGGCATTTCCCGCCAGTAAAGGGTTGCCTCATATGTCTATTTTTGATCTACACTCACTGGTCCAATGTTGGCCTTTGCCACATCTTCTACATAATCCAGGAGGTGGTTGGGGTCTTCTGTTTAGGCTATTCCTACAAGGAGTATTACTTCTAGGATTACCCCATGTACAGTTTTTACTTATATGACCTGGTGTATCACATTTAAAACATTTGGTACCACGGGGCCTTCTTTCACATCTGGGATTTGTCTCTCCTATTCAAGCCTCATTACTGTAGTTAAGAGATTCAACACTATTAGTATACTGAATCCATTCTTCCAAAGGAGCTGATCTGATCTTTAATGGTGTAATATTCTTTTGCATTCTGCATTAGCATTGTCGAATGCCAAGGACTCAGTTAATACTTTTCTTAATTCTTTATCTGATACAGCTTTTGTTATAGCTGTGTTCAGCCTTTGTAAAAAATCAGTGAAGGGTTCATGCAGTCCTTGAAATATCTTTGTGTATACCTCAGTTGTTTTTCCAGGTTCTGGAATTTTTTCCCAAGCATTTAGAGCTACTGTACAGCATAGGGATATTGTATGCTCATCATAAATGGCTTGTACATTCCTGTCAGCGAAACATCCCTCACCAAGTATTTGATCTTGGGAGATCTCAAAACCTCTGAGTTTATCTTGTTGTTCTAAATTTCTTGCCTCTTCTCTCAACCAGCTTTTCCACTGTAACTGCTGGCTATATTCTCGAACAGCTGAAATTAACTGATGCCAGTCATCTGGAATGATTCTGTGTGAGGTAGACCACTAATTTAACATCTGTTTTACATATGTGGAGTGTATCCCATATGTAACTACTGCTTCCTTTATATTTTTAAAGTCCCTTGGGTTCTAATGTATATGTCGTATATGGCTCGTGGTATGTGTCATCTGCTGGCTTCTCATGGATGAGAACAGGATAAGCCATTGTATGAGAGCCATTTGGAGATGTTATAACCTGTATGGTCTTGCCCTTCTGCTTATTAGTTCCCTTGTCATGTTTATTGAGAGTTTCCTCAAGGGCTTGTAAACGAGCACCTAGGGTCCGTTCCAGGGAGTAAACCTCCTCTCTTGTAAGGGATTCCAGATTTCTCATGGAATCATGATAATTTTTATGTTCTTCTGAAACACATGATTCCATGGACCTTATCTTATCAAGTAATGATAATTTTTCTTCCTTATAAAGTGTCTGAGTAGCTACAACTTCATTCTGGACATTTAGTGTTCTATCAATTTAATACTCATATTTATTATCAATAAAATCAATTTTGGGTACAAGCTTGTTTTGTAAATTCTGGTTAGCAGATTCCAGAGAGAGAATATTTTTATGTAAGTCCTGGTCAGCAGATTCCAGAAAAAGAATCTTTTTCTGTAAGCCTTCATTGCTATCTTTTAAAGCCTGTATCAGTCCCAATAATGACTCATCTTTTTTCTTATTATTAAACCAGTGTTTGAACACTGTGTGAATTATTACAATGAATGTCAAAATGGTCCAAGCCAGATATGTCTTAGGGAGGTCGTATATTTCCAGGAAAATGTCATTCATCATACAGGCAAAAAGGTTTTTAAATTCTTGTGAGGTAATGTTGTCAGCCATATTACAAGAATTACTCAAAATTTGTTAGTCAGTTTTAAGGTGTAAAATTATCAAGTACTTTTACTTGAAAGAATCTTACCTCTCTGTGGTTTTGGGGGGTGCAGTAGCACTTTTCAGCCAGCAGGAGGCGTTGGTATAGCTCCAAAGCAAGGCCTGCTGGCGACCTTGGCTGGTGGCAGCTGAAGGCAGGAGCCAAGATGGTGGGGAGCCGGCACTCAGGGAGGAGTGGGAAGACCTCACTCACAGCAGTTTTCGCTGGTCTATGGGCTAAGCTAGGGAACTGAGACGGGACTAGCTGCTCCCTTTTCTGGGAATGGAACCGTGTAGGCATTCCCTGGTTAAATGGAACTTTGCAGGTGGCTTTAGGTACCTGCCAGCAGGGGAGGAGGCTGAGGGAGGGAGCTGCCTAGGCCTTTGGAATTTGCCCCACGTGAGCACCAGATATTGGTGAAATTATTAAGGCCACTCCATGTAGTTAAAAGGGAGGTTTATTTTGTGGGGTAACTTACAAATGAAGGGGTAGGTTGCAGGGTCTGGCAAAGGTATAGCACAGTCCGGAGGTGTTCCCTGGAGAACTCTGCTCTGTCTACCTCCAGTGTCCAGGGTCCAGGAACCAAGAGAGAGACCTGCTCTGGATCCTCAGTCTTCTGCTTCCTCCCTCAGCCCTGCCTTGTGGGCGTGACCATTACTGAAGCCTCAATGGGCGTTGGAACTTGTAGGCCAATGCTGGGATGGCTATCCACCTCTGTTTTATGTATGTGGAGTGTATCCCATATGTAACTACTGCTTCCTTTATATTTTTTAAGTCCCTTATTGACTTGTAGCCACCCCAAGGCTGGGATGGCTACCCACTACAGTACCTGTTCTTAACTATTTCTCTTCCTTTCCCATGAGGAGGGGTTCATTAGGTAAATTTTAATTTCTGAAAACCATTAATTCAGATTGCTTACTTTTACTACATTTTAATAAGGTGACCAATAACCAGTGTATCATCATCAAAAGAGAGTTGAATCTCCAAAGAATTTGACCTCTTGAAGTATTTAAAAATCTCAATCTCTGCTCTTTGTTAATCCCCTTTCTATTGATGTCCTGGTGTGTTTTTATGTTGTTTGCATGTTTATATCCGTGGAAACATTGCTAACTCCTAAAAGCTGCACATGTTGGAATTTCATTTTGTTTTGCTTGGTCTCTACTTCCTTGTGCTCTTTTCCTTCTTCTCCTTTGCTTGGTTAACATGATGGTTAATATATCCACAGTTTTAGTCTCATATTTCTATCCACTGAGACTAGAGAAACAGAATTAAAGGGAAGTTGAGGGAAAAAAAGAATTAATCAGGACCTTATTAGTGCGTTTTACAACCTGAGAGTCAAATATATCAACACAATTGGCTGGACCACTGCAAAAACCATTTACAGAGAAAAAATACTTTTCAAGAAATATTCCAAGCAAGAGTATTAAAACAGGTAATGAACCTTCTTAGGGCCAAAATGTTTGTCTACTTTCTGTGACCTGTTTTTCAATTTTGTCTGCAGTCCTTTCTCATTTATTAAACCTGATTCCCCTCCCCAGAACACACACCCAGGCCACCTTATTTTCTCTTTGTCCAAAAGAAACTCTTGATCACAAAAGAGAAGAGTTAATCAGCTCATCTCTGAACTTCCGTTTCAATTTTACTTGATGTTTAAACTTTCATCAATATTTCAATCTTGTTGTAAATGGTATTTTTATATAACAAACTCAAAAAGCCATGGAGTGTTGTTGGATGCATTTACCCATTCCTAACATACTTGAGTGTGTAACTGCCATAATGCCCATATTGTGAATCTGTCTTCTTATATAATTTCATCTTTGTTTCACACTGCCTTGCAGTTACAAACTGACTGGAAATAACTGGAATTCCCTTGTCTGTAGTCCTAAATTCAGGATGCCTCTTTTATTGTTTGCTGATCTTAGGATCCATTCCTGCATGTCTAAGCTAATAACCAAGGATGGTTACACACAGAATCTTTGAAACATGAGACTCCATTTTCATTGTCAACTGATGCTATTCTACAAATGTTACGTTTTTGGCAACTCTGCTCCTTCATCCAGTTCTACAGACATAAACCATGAAGGAACCAGGAAGGCCAGTCTGAATTCCAATCTCAGTTGTATACAATGTTTGCTTTAGGGCTGTGCCTTGCCCTGAGTGCTTTCATTTTGAAAAGTTTTTACATTCATTTATTTAATTATGTGTGTGCTTTAAAGTACAAAGACAATTTTTTCTTTAAGGAACTTTTAGACAGGTTAATGTGAAGGCCCTGCATGATTTGTCTCCTTTAAAAAGGACTTGGTGACTATTAACCCAAATGGTTTCTTTTCAGGGATTTCTATAAATTCTAATATTTAAAGGTTTGTTAAACCATAGAGTTGAGTATTCCACTGAGTGAATCATGTAATTTCTTGTCACACCATAAGAAAGAGTTGATTAAAGTAAAGACCAAGAGACAGAGAGATGCTTTCAAAAGCCAATGTTTTTACTGATAAAGTCTGTATGGGAAAGGTGATGTTGGTCTGTGAACAAGAGGACACACTTCATTCTCTACTTAACCCTTTTTGAAACTTCACACAAGCATGAGCCAAGTCATCTATTACAAGCTTCTTTAATGAAAATATGCTCCTGTGAAACAAATAACTTATAAAACAGGAAATTCCATGCTGTTTTTTATATATAAATGAAAAGGGAAAAAAGGTAGAAAGCAAGAGACCATCTCAAAGGTCTCAGCACTCATGCCTCAACCCATCAGTCATATGAGTCATAGAAAAGAGGACCCCATCCCATGGAAAAAAGAAGAGAAAATCAGTATATGTCTCAGCAATGCTTCTTTATTCCTTCTGTCACCAAAATATAAATATTGTGCAGGCAAGAAGAAAGCTTAGTTTCTAACCACTGCAAGATTGAAACTGTGCAATTTCTCAGTTTCAGTTATTATATATTAATCTATATATTAACTACACCATAGACTCCTGATGAGAAAAGAAGTAAACCACGTAAGTATAATTAATTGTAATATTGTAATATGTTGTTAAGGAAAATAAATAGTGCTAAGAAAATCAAAATTTATGTTACTAAGGGAAAAAATAAATGGTGTGATTATGGAATTAATTGTGAACAGAAAAACTAATTAATTTAGGTGGTTTAATTAAAGATGTAAGACAAAATGATGGCACTTGGTTACTTCTCATTAAATGTGTGTTTTTGTTTATTAATTTCAATATCTGCTTTTCAGCATGCTTTCTGACAAGTCATTTTAAAAGACTAAGAAGCCGGTATGTTTAAAAGGAAACATTACTGGTTACTGAAACAAACATCCCTTAATGTTAGAAAGAACAGAATGTAACATTCAGGGTCCAGGTTTTTTTGGGTTTTTTTTTGTTTGTTTGTTTTGTTTTGTTTTTGTTTGTTTGGTTTTTTTTTGAGAGAAGACAGGATATCTTCCTTGAACTAAAAATCTAGGACATTTAGAATGATAAATGTAAAAACATAATGATCTTCAGATTAAAGACCTTTTTATTGGAACCAAAATTGTAGTTTTATAATCTTATGTGCAGGGGGCTAAGAAGATGGTTTAGTGGGTCAATCACTTGCCCCACATATATGAGGAGCAGAGTTCAGATCCTGGCTCCCCATGACATTCCCATAATGCTGTGCTGAGGATGATGCCATGCCTTTAAATCCAGCATGCAGGAGGTGGAGACAGCAGATGCCCATACAAGCTGGCTACCCAGAGTAGCCCATCTAGAACACTGTGCTTTCAAATGATATACCCTGCTTTAGTTTATATGGAGAAATGTGGAGAAAAATTGTAGGAGATACCTGTGGTGATACTTTATTTGTGAAATGTGATTTTATTTGTATATTAATAAAGTTGCCTTGGGGTCAGAGCAAGCCATAGCAGAATTGGGGTGGTGGTGGCACACACCTTTAATCCCAGCACTTGGGAGGCACAGCTAGGTGGATCTCTGTGTGTTCAAAGATACAGCCAGCATGGCGACACATGCCTTTAATCTCAATACCAACCATAGAAGACCTAGAGGTCTGTATAGACAGGCAGTGATGAGGAGGTCGTGGTGTTGGGTTTACAACCAATGAGAAAGCAGAACAGAAAGTCTATAAAAAAGAAAAGACACACAGAAGTAGCTCTCTTGCAGAGAGGAAAGACAGAGCAGCAGTGAAGGGTAAGGTTTTCAGCTCTCAGCTATTGCTCTGACCTCTTGGCTTTTAACTCTGCAACTGGCTCTGAGTTTCTTATTTAACAAGACGGTTACATCTATAGATACCAGATGTCAAATCAGGCCTGCATATGCAAATACACACAACTTCATGCACATTCACAAACATACATGTCCTCAAACAATGGAACATGCCTATGCGCTGACATATACCACATATATACACAGCAAAAAATTAGTATTCAATATACATCAACATACACAAACCAAAACACTTAATGCCTCTATGTAATTCATGTAGGAATTTCTTAACTAGTGCTGAAAGACATATAAATACAATGTCCTGCTCAGGAAACTCTGTCATTTAGATCTTATTATCAACATAAGATCTGTACCAAAGAGTGGTGGAAGAAGAAATAAAATGAATGAGATGTTTAGTAGGTCTCTGTTACAATTAAATAAAAAATTGTTAGCTGGGTGGTGGTGGTGCACACCTGTAATCCCAGCACTCAGGAGGCAGGGGCAAGTGGATCTCTGTGAGTTCAAGGCCAACCTGGTCTACAGAGCAAAATCCAGGACAGCCAGTGCTGTTACAAGAAGAAAACCTGTCTCTAAAAACAAAAACAAAAAAAAAGTTACCATTATGTAAATGAAGCATAATGAAGAGATGTAGAGCCAAAATGGTGTCAGGTAAATTATACCCATTAAGCCAGATATGTCAAAACTGGCCTTTAGGGCTGAAGATATGACTCAGAGGTTAAGAGCACTGACTGCTCTCCCAGAGGTCCTGAGTTCAATTCCCAGAAACCACATGTGGCTTACAACCATCTGTAATGAGATCTGGCACCCTCTTGTGTATACATAATAAATAAGTAAATCTTTACAAAAAAAAACCTGGTCTTTATTGCTAAGCACCATTTCACTTCATCAATGAAATTTACCTACCATCCTAGGTCAAATATTATCTAGGAAATAAAAAAGCAATGGAAGCTATATTGTGCTCTGTTTTGTTTTGTTTTGTTTTTTTTTTGGTTTGTTTTGTTTTTTGGGGGTTGGGGTGGGGTGGGGTTTGGTTTTTCAAGACAGGGTTTATCTGTGTAGTTTTGGTGCGGGTCCTGGATCTCACTCTGTAGACCAGGCTGGCCTCAAACTCACAGAGATCCACCTGCTTCTGCCTCCAGAGTGCCTGGATTAAAGGTGTGTGCCACCACTGCCTGGCTATATTGTGCTCTGAAGGAAATGAAATGTGAACACAGCCTCAGCACTGAGTGTGTATATCCAAGTGTCCATTCAGGCCTTTAGAGAATGGAGTGTCTTACTATTAATCAGAAAGTGGGACTCAACTTTCCCATCATGGAGAAGGCATGCACAGTGGGGGGGTGGAACTCTATAGTAAGAACACTTTAGCATTCTGCACTCAGTCACATAGGAAGAATAAATCATTGGTTCCAACTATGCCGAACAGTGAGGCTCAGCCAACAGAACTCCAATTATCTTTCACTGGAAAGGTAAAAGTGGTAATGAAGACACAGTATTTATTCTGATGTAAAGCTAGAACAAATAAATAAAACATATAAAAAGATTTTAAGCTAAAAACAAAAGACAAAAATTGCAGATACATCCAGGCTTCTCTATATTAAGTTTAAATACACAAGGTGCAGCCTGAAACACACATTATGATAGAAAGGAAATGCATGTGTTCTCAACATCAGAGTCACTTCTGGAAGCTAACAGGAAACATTTGACTTTATTGATTCATACTCTGGCATATTTAGCTCTTAGAGATTCACATACTATTTTTTTTTCTGGACATCACTATGGAAAATTTAAGTCTAATTAGTTTATATCAGATAAAACTAATGTAACTATAGATTCCTGTGCTACTTGTAAGTGACAGTTAGAAATGACTCCTACTACTGGAATGTCCTCTTACAAATGCAGATGCCATCAAGAAGGTGACAGTTTCTCTGGTTATATTTTAAAAGTAATAATTTTAAAGTAATAATTTATTCTTTGAGACTTTCATACAATGTTTTGACCATACTCATCCTCCACTGCTACCAGATTTACCTCCATCCCCCATCCACATAACTTCATGTTCTCTCTTTTGAAGCCCATTTAGTTCAATTTGTGTACAATTTTTAAAAAGATAATAAAAATAAAAATCATTGAAAATCATGTGAGACAGCAAGAGTACATATTTGTAAATGATTCAACCAGAACAAAAATGGAATGTACATCTGGTTACTTGCCTTCATTGAAAATAAACTTAGCTTCCTCTTGAAATTAAGCTCAAACTGGAAAGAGATTTGTAATATCACAACAGTGGTGTAAATAAGATTTTTATAGTAAAAGGATAACTATGGAGATTCAGGTTTCAGGTCCATTGTTATCAGAAAGAAAGTTAAAGTAGACACACTTTTAATGTTTTCTTCAAGTTTGATGCTGTCTAGGATAGAAGGTAATGAAGAGCCATCTTCTTTGTATTTACATTGATTATTTGTTGTTGCAATTTCTTGTCAGGTTTTAAGAAATACTTCATGTAAGAGAGTGCCTCTGATGATCATGTATCTTTATTCCCACAATAACATGAGTGTGAACTGAAATGTACTGCTGATTGGTTGCCATCCCTTCACTAATAAAATAAACAATGAAAGTCACAATAACCTAAAAATAATAACTTGTAACCAATCAAACCTAAGAAGTCAAAGCTTCTGCACAATGAAAACTTTAAGACACTGAAAGAAGAAACTGCAGAATATTTCAGAAGACAGAAAAATCTCATGTGCTCATGAAATGGTTTATTGGGTATTAATGGATTAACATTTGTTTACTGCTTTCACACAACATTATGTTTTCCAGGCCTATCCACGCTGACATATAAAATAATGTGTTGGTTTTCTTATCAGAGGACTGTGAGCAATGCAGTGTTTGGTACTTCTACATGTCTGGTTACAGCCTTGTTGAAGTATGCCCAGGCTCCCTTTATTACCTGGCTTTCAGGGTTATAACGTGTCTGAGGGCTGGATGCTTTCATGTGGCCAGCATGGCTGTGTCCACCCTGGCTGTTTACATTTGGTGTCTTTTGATGTTTCCTTGATCTCCCACATCTCATTTCCCTTCTCAGTTCATTGTGCAAATTAGGGATATTGGGGGAACTTTATGAGTGCTGCAAGTTTTCTTTGTCAGTTTGAGAATAAACCGAGAAAGGACTGGAAGAAGTCACTGCCTTCTTCCATTAGTCATAGGGACCAGGACAGAGTGTGGCCTTCTTTCTTCTGATAGGTGGACTTGCTGATGTCTTCCTGTCAGGACTTCTACATCAGCTACTTGCTTGAAGAAGAACAATTTTGGTCATGGCTGACAGTGGCTCCCACGTATGAAAATTCAAGAAGTCATTTCATGTTAGACAAGAGGGGACCAGGGAGAGGTCAGAAGTGTATCAAGTAAGATTCTAAGTGTTCAGGTTTTCATGTGGCTTTTTGAAAACCTCTTCAGTGATAATTGTCCCTTCCTAAAGCTCTTTTTTTTTCCTATTCACCCATTCCCATTTTCATTTAAACTCCACCCCATTATTCTCCTTTACCTACCCATATCACCTGTATTCTATTGTACCCTCCCTAAAAATCTCTCTTAACCCTCAGTGGCATATATATTTTTTTCCCATTGATATTAAATTATATATCTATATTTTACATATAATTTGTCATTATAAATTACATGTTATATTATAATTAATACAATAAAATAATCATAGTAATATATTATTTGTATAAAATAGAAATAAATAATAAATATACATTTTCCCACTAACTACATATAATGAGAACAGATATGTGTATATCATATGACAAATATTAATTTGCTGAGGCAGTTTTTCTTGCTTGGATGCAGAATTTATCATATATTTTTCTTTTGAAGCTATTACGATAATTACATTTCCTCCTTTAATCAATTAATATTGTTCATTTACACTGATTTTCAAATTATAAAACAATGCCTTCCTTAAAAAAAAAAAGCAGTTTCTCAGACTAACCTATCCTGTATCCTTTGTCTATATTTAGCCAACTTATATATAGTTTGTAATTTATTATACTTTTGGAATCATGCTAAAAGTTGTACATGTGTTTGCCTATGTGTATGTGTGTGCACTGTGAGTATTCACTAGGCTGCAGGAGACAGAAGAGTATATCTGATCTCTTGAACTAGAGGACTAGGCAATTGTCAGCTACCATGTCAGTGCTGGGAACCAAACCTGGAGCCATTATTAGAGCAACAAATACTGAACCATTTCTCCAGCCCCAAACTTTAAATGTTTTTAGATGTAAATCACAACATAGAAATAGAACCCCTTATTTTGACTTCTGTAAGATTAGTTTTTCCTGTATTTAAACAGTAGTGGAATCTGCTAATAAATCCATCTCAGGATGTAGGTTGTGAAAGCATATGTGTGAAAATTTTTAATTATAAATTTAATTACTGTACTAATTATCTAATTTTGTATTCAACCATATATCAAAATTTAGTACTTCTAAGCAACAACTTCCATTTTCAGGTCAGGAAGGTGGGAAAAACTCAGCTTGGTAGTTTCTCACTGAGTAACTTGGGAGATGGTACCTGAATCTTAGCTTTTATGAACCGTGTAAGTAGGGTGACATCCAGCCTGGCTTCCTCACAGAGCTGTGACTTGACAAAGGCAAGTCTGGGTGCTCAGCTGAGGTGTCCAGTGCACACATGTGGCCTCTACAGGTGGCTGTTGTGGGAGATTTTGCACACCCCTTCCTCAATCCAATTTTCCAAAGCAAACAGCATTATATTTTATTATAACTCTCACTCAGTTTGGGAGCTTCTTTGTCAAAGCTTCATGTTTCTACACTATTCTACTTTCTGTGCTAGCTTACTACACAGAAGATTTCACCAAGTCCTCTTTAAACACATCCTCTGGGTTCCTCACTTCTCATGAATTCTAAAGAAGTTGTCCAACTGGAAATCATTGACAGGCTGCTGGAGATTGGCTCCTAGTTTTAACTTCTTCTATGTTTTAGGTGGATTCTATGAATAAATGGTCAAGGCTGCTGTTGTTTGCTATCTATAATCAGCTCATGTCCACTTAACACTTAGTTTAGCACTGTCCTCCATTGCTTTACATACTCTACTCCTATTTTCCTTCCGACTTCTGGAGACTGAACCAAGGTCTTCAGGAACGCTAAGCAAGCACTGCACAAGGAGGCCCCACACCTGCTTTGGAGATCTTGTCTGCTCATCTCATCACTCCTGCACCTTCCTCAGATGATCAGGTTTCCTCGTGTTTGTATTTATTGGTGGATACAAGGGTAATTCTAGAAATTTTCTTTTTGTTTTTGAAATTTATAGCTGTATAATATGTTTTATATATTTAAATATTGCAAATTTTTTAAATCTTCTTTTTACTTTAGCTCTGCCCTAACAGATAATTTCTCTATATTGAGAGCATCTTGATTCAAGTCCACCCCTATTTGTCATCCTTGAGGATGGAGAAAGGACCTCCATCTAATCACACAAATCATTTCCAAGTCACTTCTCTGTGCTCTGATGGATGTTTATTTGTAGGCTGAGATTGACTTTTAATAAATAATTAGAATGTCTGTGTTCTTATAGAAAAGCCTTTTAGGGTTTCCCCTGATTGTGCCATAGGCAGTTTCACATTGGCTCATTGGAATTTAAATGTCTCCGAGTCCTATGTGAGATTTTCCCTCATATATTTCCAGATCATTCGTTCGAACTCTCATAGCACCTTTCTCCATGCAAGGACAATAGACTCGGAGGTCTTTGTTTTCAAGTTTTTGAATACGTTAATTAAATCATTTCCTTCTTTTTCATTATTTTCTCTCCCTTTAGAACCAGATCTCTAGAATCTTCCCTGAAGGAAGGTTCCCATGCTTTTCTGATAATGCAATTTGTGTTAGTTCTGATTGTCTGAAGTGTAGTTGACTTAAAGCAGCCCAACCACACTTAGTAACCCAACAGCTGTAAACAAAAGCAGAACTATGACAACAAACTTTACGCTGGAAGTCAGCCAGCTGCACCATTTCCCTTCACAAATAATTTATTGTGAAGATTTTTATATTCAACCAAATATGCCTTAGCATGCGCTTATAAAGCAAGGGGTATTTTTCAAACTAACAGAAAACTTCAGCAAAAATACTTGGTTAGATAACATCGTCACTCACACCTTAAAGATTATTAGTTTGTAAGTTTAGCTAAGTAAATAATACAATTACTACTTTTGGACTCTTATCAATGTTAAATTCAAATAAAGAGATAGGTGTGGTTTTCCATTATGACAGATATTATAACTATGTTTATTGATTATTTGTCTGTTTAAGGCTTACTGGGTACTTTTTCTTCTAAACCTCATTAAGCCAGAATGAAAAATTAAAATCCATCATGTTAATGTTTTATAATCTGTCAAGTGCGTTTTCAGAACTAAGGTAGAGAGCTGGCCAATATCATGTTAGTTGGAAGAAAACTGTTATATCACCATGCTTAATAAAATACTAGCCAGTGTTTTATGACTAAGGGCTCAGAAGTCAGACCAACTGAGTCCACTTGGCTTTCCTAGTTAGTCGCAAAGAAATTCAGCAAGTTAATTAACTAATTGCTTTCTTTACTTGAGCTGAGAACAAGAGTTATAACCAATACTGAGTGCTATAGAGACAAAATCAAACAATATGTGTAAAGTTTTAGTACAGTGGCTTCCACAAGTCAATACTGAAAATGGTCAAATAATGTAGAAGAGATGAATGAGAGGCAGGAGATTCTGTGTCACAAGGTATTTGAGCTCTGCCAGTATGCGTGACACACAAATTAGCCAGGTAACCCACTCACATTCAGTGACGTAACATTTTCTACATACTCTGAATACAGGATAGCACTGTTGATAGCAATTTAGTCATAAGAAAGAACAGTGTTTTGGGTAAGTTTGTATCGTCCAAATCTGTTTTGTAGCAATTAAAAATGCCTTATATTTAGTGTATTATAAGCAATAAAAATTCATACAGAGCTGGAAGCTTGGAATCTAAGTATCTAGTTGCTGACCAATAAGTTGTTGGGGAGGGGAGCTTCTTTCTTTACCCTTCTAGCATCTTCTCTGAGTGTTCACATAGTGGCAGAGACCAACTTCTAGGTCCATGTTAGAAGTCCATGGATTCCATTCCTAAAAGATTTTGTCTTCATTAATAATAATGTCTCAAATCCTCCCTTAATCTTCTAATTCTGTCAAATACAGGTTTGGGTATAATTTCATGAAGAGGAAGCAGTATCAACAATAGTCTGTCCCTAGTAAATATCACATCTAGTAGGGAAAAAAAAAGAAAAACAAAACAGCACAGTGACTTACCTCAGAAGTTCTTCCCTAATGCTGATTCTGCAGGGGGCTGTATCTCAGTTCTTTCTAATGCAGCTCTTTAGCACTTGTCCTAGCCACCAGGATATGCTGTTCTGGGATGTTGCTACCTCTTCTAGCTCAGCACAAGGTGAATTACTTTTGAATAGGTTTAACTTAAAGATTCAATATTCTAACTTAGCTTTTACTTTTCATGCAATAGAAAAATGGTAGCTGTTTGTAAAAAGGTACTTTGGATGATGAATTAATGAGGGAATAAGTGAACAAAGAGGAACTTCAATGTATTTTTCATGTTTTTTAGTTATGTTTTAAAGTTTCTTTTTTAAAAAAGTTTGTAGAATGAGGAAGATTTTAACCCCTATTTAAAGTTCTGTACAAAGATTGTCAGTGATCTCCATATTGGGAGAGATATCCATGCTCATTCATGGAAGCTTGTGCCTTTCTTCTCCTTTTGATGCTTTCTGTCCATAATATAACTTTTGATAGCTTAATGTTTTAGGGAAAGAAATGAACAAAATTCTTATGAGAATGCCCTTACCAGGGACTATAAAGCAATGATTTACTGATCCATAGTTTATAAATCCTTACAGCTCTTCAGAATAAAGTTAAAAAATCTACAAATGCCCATTTCTTAGAGTACCTGTGTGGGAGATGCTGATTTTTACAAGGAAAATAGAAGATGCTAAAGAACAATGAGGTAAGGCGAACAAAAGAAAGTCTAAGTTGTGCTGCTACTTCCTTGCAAATGCCTCCTTGAGAACTGGTTAGACGTAACAGAACTGGACCTCTGACAAGCTGGAAAATACTTAATTTATTCATTGTGGGTTGAGAGAATTGGAATTTCATTTGGAGTATTATTCCTATATTGCCTGCTAGGACAGTGCAGCACACAAGCGCGCGCGCACACACACACACACACACATGAGTGCACACACACACACACACACACGCACACACACACACACACACACACCCCACAGGGGCTTGAACACATACAGACAGCAACTTGTTCTTACATTAGCGTCATCTGGGAGGGGGGATTAGATGCTCTAAATCAATGGAGCGAGGTTCTCCACAAACACTGTCAATTACACTAAATGAAGGAGAGCTGCTTTTCAATTCACAGAGAACAGTTCCTGCGCCCAAATACTACATTGTATGTAATATCCAGTTCTTATACAACCCTGGTTTCCCAAAAGTCAATGGTTTAGCTTTTGAATAGTCATCCCTTTAGAGAACACAGTTTAGTTCAACAGTACTGGCATTAGATTCAAAACTGCCAGACCTAAGCACAATATTTGTGCATTTCTTACTATGTGACCTGAGGTAGGCCATTCATTTTTCTGGAATATTATGTGTATTTTCATAGACTCATAAAAGCTCTAAAGCACTTAATTTGAAAAATCGTGAGTCTACAGGAGAAATTATGAAAGAAATAGGGAAAATGAACATAAATCCAGGTACTCAGAGTCCTTCTGCATTGATCTAAAACAGGAAATTGTCCCAGTTTCAATCAGTTCAGCTAACACATGCATCACGCTGTAAAATTCTTGGGATTAATGTGTGCACACTTATTTGTGCTAAACTATATAGCAACCGATGTGTTATCTATATCAGCATATAGAGTTCAGTCATATTTTCTTAATTTCTTCATGAATTTTAAATTTTAGCAAAATTTTATCTTTAGACATGAAAAGAGAAGTGGATCGGGCTGAGTAGAAAGTGACTTCTGATTCTCATACTCAGCACTACATGAGGAACTGGAAAGCAATTTGCATTCCAGGATCATAGAAAATAGAGACATTCTTGGTTCCTCCGCTTCTAATATTATGATTTAAGACATTCTAAATCGTCTATATTTCTTGTATTTAAGAAAGAGGAGATAACAAAAGTTAGCTTTGGTCTGAGGTCATTTTGGGTCATCCATGTTCTACGTATTTTAAGCTTTTCATATTTCAGAATAACAAGTTCTCACAGCTTATATATCAGGTGGCATAATTTTCCTTTTATGTAAATATAGGAAAAAAACAGTTAAAAGGGTTAAATTAAAGAAAACAAAGACAAAATGTGGCTGATGGGTAGTAGAGGTAAGGTTTTGAAATTCCATCATATAGACCTCAGGGATACTGTGTTATCTACACGGAGACTACTGAAGGGAAGCAAAGACATGTATCTGCAGGGTAAAGCCTGATATGTGAATTTGTCATTTATGGAATTATTAAAAGGTGAAAAGAAAAAGGAGGAGCAGGAATTAGGGGAGCACGAAAGGGAAAAGAATGGAGGAGGAGGGCGTGGAGGAGAGAAGAAGAAAGACAAGGGAGAAGAGAATCATTCCTGCATCTATTGTTACTGGTGCTTCCCTCTTGGTGACTATGGCAACAGCTAGCCGTGGGCCTGCACTTTTAGGTCAGATCCCAAGAATCAGGCCCCACCTCCCTGCTGCTGTCCCTGGGAGACAGAAGCTGCCTGTGCAGACGCCAAGCAGCAGCTCCAATGGTTGGCTCTTCCTTCCTCTTGATCATACACACTAGGTTGAACTAAATCACATGATGTGAAACTTCATAGCTCTCCTAAAACATAAAATATCAGACTTATCCCTTATGCTGAGGATTTGGTTCATAGAAAAGCCTGGGGGCAAGGTGCTGTAGGTTTTCTGTGAGAACCCTGTCCATGCTCCCAACACCTCTCATGGTCTTTGTCCTTCTTTTCACTCTGAATGAAGACCCTTACATTCCCTCTAAGACACCATCATGTTAGATGTCCATATGTTTTGCTGTTTCTGTCGACTGTGCTCCCTCCCACCTCGAGCCCCATCTTGGTTCCCTGCCCCTTTCATCTCAAACCTTCTTAAATGCAATTGCGCTGGCTTTCTTTCTCAACTGCCTGCTGCTCATTTTTGTCACAGCTATTAGGTTTTATACCTCTTCCAAGGCATTTATAGATTTTAGTAATATTTTTATAATATTATATTAATATAAGATTAGTTTCATGATCCATCCCGGAACTGCCATCTGGACCAGAGGTGAGTGCCTGTGGTTATAGACAGAAAGGCAGCTGCCCCTGTGTCCCACCCCTGGGCACCATCCTGGGAGGACCTGCTCAACTTGGCTCCAGTTTCTGGCCAATCTACAGGCCCTGTGGGAAGGCTTCTCTTTTCCAAGACTGCAGGCAGACCCTGCAGTCTCCAAACCCTGCTTCCACAACCATTTGCCTGAGACCCCAGCCACTTCCTGAGACTCAGAGACCAGCCCCCAGCCCCCAGCTCCCATCCGCCTAGGAACTCCCATCTGGACCAGAGAGACACTCCGGTGGACAATACAACCTCAACACCTTGCCCCCACACCCATCTGCTGGAGACCCCAGCCACTTCTGGTGATATAGAGACCACTGTCCAGCATTCCATTCTGCTCTGGAACTCCCATCTGGACCAGAGCTTCCATCCTATCCCAGAACTCCCATCTGGACAAGAGGAGCTCCCATCTGGACAAGATAAGGAGACCCCAGGGACTTCCTGAGACTCAGAGTCCAGCCCCCCAGCTCCTATCCGGCCAGCACTCTCATCTGGACCAGAGCTCCCATCTGGCCCAGAGCTTCCGTCTGAACCAGAGAGAGGCTCCCTAAATCTGTCAGCTCTGTCTGGACTGAGTACACTGATAAGACCAAGAACAAACCCACAAGGAGATGGGCAGACGCCAAGGCAGAAGTACATACAACAAAATAAAGAGCAATACAACATCACCAGAACCTAGCCCTTCTCCAACAGTTATACCTGGACATCACAGAATGGAAGAAGAAGAAGAAGAAGAAGAAGAAGAAGAAGAAGAAGAAGAAGAAGAAGAAGAAGAAGAAGAAGAAGAAAACAACCTTATAAGTAATATCATGAAGAGGCTAGAGCCTTATATAGAAGAAATCAAAAATAAAGTGGAGGAACAGACAAACAAAAAAATGGGAAGAATGCTATAAAAAACTAGAGGAAAGGACAATTAAAGCAGAAGAAAACAATAAGTCCCTGAAATAAAAATCATGAAAAACCAAGGGAAACAGTCCAAGACCTGAAGAGGGAAATAGAACAAATGAAGAAGACACTAGCAGAAGGAATGCTGGAAATAGAAAATATGAGTAAACAAACAGGAACTTCAGATGTAAGTATAACCAACAAAATGAAGAGATGGAAGAGAGGATCTCTGGTGTTGAATATACCTTAGAAGAAATAGATTCATCAGTCAAAGAAAACACTAAAACCAACAAAGTCATGATCCAAGTTGTCCAAGATATTTGGGACACCATGAAAAGACCAAACCTACAAATAATAGGGATAGAGGAAGGAGAAGAATACCAACTCAAAGGCACAGAAAATATATTTAACAAGATCATAGAAGAAAACTTTACCAACTTAAAGAAGGAAATGCCTATGAAGATACAAGAAGCCTACAGAACACCAAACACACTAGACCCCCAAAAAAAGTCCCCTCACCACATAATAATTAAACAACTAAACATACAGAATAAAGAAAGAATATTAAGGGCAGCAAAGGAAAAAGGCCAAGTGACTTATAAAGGCAAACCCATCAGAATAACACCTGATTTCTCAATGGAGACTTTGAAAGCCAGAAGGACCTGGACAGATATAATGCAGACACTAAGAGATAATGGATGCCAGCCTAGACTAATATACCCAGCAAAACTTTCAATCATCATAGATGGAGTGAACAAGACCTTCCAAGACAAAACCAGATTTAAACAATACTTATCCACAAACCCAGGCCTACTGAAAGCACTAGAAGAAAAATTCCAACCTAAGGAAAGCAGATACACCCATGAAAACACAGGCAATAGATAACACCACAGCAGTAAACCCCAAAGAAGAGAAGTACACACACACTACCACCAAAAAATAAAAATAATAACAGGAACGAACAATCATGGGCCATTAATATCCCTTAATATCAATGGTCTTAATACACCTATAAAAGGACACAGACTAACAGAATGGATAAGAAAACAGGACCCATCTTTCTGCTGCATACAAGAAAGACACCTCAAATTCAAAGACAGACACCTCCTAAGAATAAAAGGCTGGGAAAAGACTTGCCAATCAAATGGCCTTCAGAAGCAAGCTGGTGTAGCCATCTTAAAATCCAGCAAAATAGACTTCAAACTAAAATCAATAAAAAGAGATGAAGAAGGATGTTACATACTTATCGCAGAAAAGATCCACCAACATAAAGTCTCAATTCTGAACATTTATGCCCCAAACACAAGGGCACACACATAGGTAAAAGAAACATTACTAAAGCTTAAATCACATATAAAACTCCACACATTAATAGTGGGAGACTTCAACACCGCACTTTCACCTCTGGACAGATCAGCCAATTGAAACTTAATAGAGACATAATGGTCTTAACTGATGTTATGCCTCAAATGGACTTAATTGATATCTACAGAATATTCCACCCAAACAAAAAAGAATATACCTTCTTCTCAGCACCACATGGAACCTTCTCTAAAATAGACCACATACTTGGCCACAACACAAATCTCAACAGATACAAAACAATTGGAATAACCTCCTGTGGTCTATCAGAACACCATGGTTTAAAGTTAGATTTCAACAACAGAAAAAAAACTACAGAAATCCTACAATCTCATGGAAACTGAATAATGCTCAACTGAATCACCAATGGGTTAAGGAAGAAATAAAGAAAGAAATTAAAGACTTCCTAGAGATCAAGGAAAATGAATACACCATATACCGAAATTATGGGACACTATGAAAGCAGTGCTAAGAGGGAAATTCATAGCACTGAATGCCCACATAAACAAACTGGAGAAATCTCACTCTAGTGACTTGACAGCACACCTGAAAGCCCTTGAACAGGAAGAAGCAAAGTCTCCCAGGAGTAACAGATGCCAGAAAATTATCAAATTGAGAGCTGAAATCAATAAAATAGAAATAAAGAGAACAATACAAAAGATTAATGAAACAAAGACTTGGTTCGTTGAAAAGATCAACAAGATAGACAAGCCCTTATCCAAACTAACCAAAAGACAGAGAGAGAGCATCCAAATTAACAAAATCAGAAATGAAAAGGGGGACATAACAACAGACAATGAGGAAATCCATCATCAGGTCATACTTCAAAACCCTCTACTCCAGAAAACTGGAAAGTCTAAAAGAAATGGATACTTTTCTGGATAGGTACCACACACCTAAGTTAAATCAAGGCCAGATAAACCATTTAAATAGTCCAATAACCCCTAAGGAAATAGAATCAGTCATTAAAAGTCTCCCAAGCAAAAAAAGTCCAGGACCAGATGGTTTCACTGCAGAATTCTACCAGATCTTCAAAGCAGACTTAATACCAATACTCTTTAAATTGTTCCACACAATAGAAGCAGAAGGAATATTACCAAACTGCTTCTATGTGGCTACAATTACCCTGATTCCTAAACCAAACAAAGATGCAATAAAGAAAGAGAACTACAGACTGATCTCCCTCATGAACATTGATGCAAAAATACTCAATAAAATACTGTCAAACGGACTCCAAGAACACATCAAAACAATTATCCACCATGATCAAGTAGGCTTCATCCCAGGGATGCAAGGGTGCTTCAACATACAAAAGCCCATCAATGTAATACACCATATTAACAAACTCAAAGAAAAAAAACCAGATGATCATCTCACTAGTTGAATAAAAGGCTCTTGACAAAATCCAACATCCCTTCATGGTAAAGGTCTTGGAGACATCAGGAATACAGGGAACATACCTAAACATAATAAAAGCAATTTACAGCTAGCCAACTGCCAACTTCAAATTAAAGGAGAGAAACTCAAAGCAATACCACTAAAATCAGGAACAAGGCAAGGCTGTCCCCTCTCACCATACTTATTCAATACAGTACTTGAAGTTCTAGCCAGAGCTATAAGACAACATAATGAGATTAAGTGGATACAAATTGGAAAGGAAGAAGTCAAGCTTTCCCTATTTGCAGATGACATGATAGTATACATGAGTGACCCCAAAAATTCAACCAAGGAACTGATACAGCTAATAAAAACCTCCAGTGTAGTGGATAGCCATCACAGCATTGGCCTGGAACTTCCAACCCCCATTGAATCTTCAGTAATGGTCATGCCCACAAGGTGGGGCAGAGGAGGAAGGAGAAGTCCCAGGATGGAGAGGAGGGCTCCCTCTTGGTTCTGGGACAGTGGACTCAGGTGGTAGACCTAGCAGAGTTCTCCAGAGAATACCGCCAGATTGCACCATACTTTTGCCAGACCCTACAACCTATCCTTTGATTTGTAAGTTACCCCACAAAATAAACCTCTCTTTTAACTACATGGAGTGTCCTCAATAATTTCACCAATACTTCAGCAACATAGCAGGATACAAGATCAACTCAAAAAAATCAGTAGCCCTCCTATATACAATAGACAAACAGTCTGAGAAGGAAATCAGAGAACCATCACCCTTTACAATAGCCACAAATGATATAAAATGTCTTGGGGTTACTCTAACTAAGCATGTGAAGGACCTATATGACAAGAACTTTAAGTCCCTGAAAAAAGAAATTGAAGAAGATGTCAGAAAATGGAAAGACCTCCCATGCTCATGGATAGGCAAGATTAACATAGTAAAAATGACGATTTTAACAAAAGCAATTTACAGATTCAATGGAACCCCCATCAAATTGCCAACACAATTCTTCACAGATCTGGAAAGAATAAGACTCAACTTCATATGGAAAAACAAAAAGCCCAGGATAGCCAAAAGAATCCTGTACAATAAAGCAACCTCTGGAGGCATCATATTCCACGACCTCAAGCTCTACTATAGAGCTACAATAATAAAAACAGCTTGGTACTGGCATAAAAACTGACATGTGGACGAATGGAATGAAATTGAAGACCCTGACATTAACCCACACACCTATGAACATATAATTTTTGATAAAGTAGCCAAAAATATACAATGGAAAAAAGAAAGCATCTTCAACAATTGGTGCTGGCATAACTGGATGTCAATGTGTAGAAGGCTGCAAATAGATCCATATCTGTCACTGTGCACAAAACTTAAGTCCAAGTGGATCAAAGACCTCAACATAAATCCAGCTACTCTGAACCTGATAGAAGAGAAAGGAGAAAGTATTCTTGAACGCATTGGCACCAGAGATCACTTTCTAAATATAACACCAGTAGCACAGACACTGAGAGAAACAATCAATCAATGGGATCTGTTGAAACTGAGAAGCTTTTGAAGAGCAAAGGACATGGTCAACAAGACAAAGTGACAGCCTACAGAATGGGAAAAGATCTTCACCAACCCCACATCTGATAGAGGGCTGATATCCAGAATATATAAAGAACTCAAAAAATTAGACATCAAAATGCCCAACAGTCCAATTAAGAAATGTGCTATAGAGCTAAACAGAGAATTCTCAACAGAGGAAGTTCAAATGGCTGAAAGACATTTAAGGAATTGCTCAACATCCCTAATTATCCGGGAAATGCAAATCAAAATGACTCTGAGATACCACCTTACACCTGTTAGAATGGCTAAGATCAAAAACACAGAAGTCTGCTTATGCTGGAGAGGATGTGAAGCAAGTGGAATTCTCCTCCACTGCTAGTGGGAATGCAAGCTTGTACAGCCACTTTGGAAATCAATATGGTGCTTCCTTAGAAAATTGGGAATCCATCTCCCCCAAGACCCAGCTGTAGCATACTTGGGCATATACCCAATGCTCAATCATCCAGTAAGGGCATTTGCTCA